>NW_026733487.1:0-116592 GCF_028476545.2 Physella acuta
TTGGGGGGGTGGGTGGCTGGGATAATAAAGAATTTTCAATAGTCTGTTTACATCTCTGTATAATTTATTTCTTTTGTTATAAGGGAGGGTGGGAAATTCATGAGATGAATTTGTGACAACAGGCCTTAGAACTGGTGCTTGGGAGGGGGGTTTATAAACAGGCTTAATTTATGGACAGTGAGTAGTTGTTTAAGAAAAGTGCCACATTTATATATTTAACTACTCATTGGCAAAAGTGGGGGGGGGGGGGGGCGCCCTGATGAAAAGGGATAAAAAATTTTGTTTACAAAAAGCTCATTTTATGCTAAAGTATTGAATTATACACAGTCAAAGTTAAGAAAATAAACAGCTACAAGACTACACTCTGATTCAACTTTTCTCTACCTCAATTATGTAGTACAAAGATAAAAATTGTTACAGGATAGTGACTGGTAAAAAGTGCCACCAAATTTTCCAAGGGGGGGGGAGAAAGGATAGATAGCAATTTTATAAATAACAATTTATAAATGGTAGGGGTGGGGTGCAAAATTCAATCTACTTTAACTAAACTAAATGGTTTAGAAACAGTTACTTTTAAAAATTACAAATGCTATGCTACATAGCATTTTATAAAGACCACTTCCTATTTAAGAAATGTTAAACTCCCTTCCATTCAGCGCGGGGGTTGAGTCGTTGTTGCTTTTTAATAGGTTAAATTATGTCCTGGAATTTTGGTTTTTCTCCTGGAAAACTCCTGGAATTCTCCTGGAATTTCAAGTTCACTTTGGTGTAGGAACCCTGTATATAGAACAGAACCCCTCACTTTAATTTGACTTAATTAGTTCTAATTATCCTTCATCAAATTTTGATTTTACTTTCATATTTCTATTGCCCACACTCTCTAGCACTAATGTGCAAAGTTTTATAATTATATCTCAAATAGCAGCAGTGGTATGCAAGCCTAAAGCCAATCACACAATTAAATCCGATGTTACAGTGATATATAACAAGTTTAATACATAACTTTAAAAATTCATATAAAAAAAACTATTAGGCCTAGAATGGTAAATTTGGTATTTTTATCTATGGGGTGTATTATAGGATTAATATGTGTACATTTTATCATTCTATGATAATTAGGAAAAATATCCCAACATTCCTAATCTTTGGTTTAGCTTTTTAAATTAATATAGATTAATATATATATATATATATATATATATATATATATATATATATATATATATATATATATATATATATATATATATATATATATATATATATATATATATATATAAAATTATTATATGAATATTGTCAAAACTTGAGGAAAATCCAGAATTTGGAATACTGAATGTGTACTATTTATTTAGGCCTATTTATAACTTTTTTTTCTTGAAAATGTGCTCGTGTCAGTTAAGATTTTCATGGCAATGGCCAATGTAGAAACACATAATCAGAGTTTCTTCCAGGCATCTCAACCGGCGCCCCATCCCCCCCCCCCCCCCCCCCCCCCCACTTTTACTAGTGTCCGCCCCCCAAAAATGTTGACCCCCCCCTGGAGAAAAAAGTCTGGAAGAAACACTGCGCTGATAATTAAAGTCAATGTGAACTCACTGTGAACCCTTGACCATGTAAGGATTTCTCTCCTGTCGACGATCACACGCTATTTAATTGGAACTGTAATGCTTATTTAGCCTATAATATTTTTTTACCTTTTCTAATTTAAAACACATTCATTAACAAAAAAAAGTAGATCTATATCAATCATCTAATGATTCTAATCTTAGTGTTTTCCTAACATTTTTGTGTGCTTTGGTTGTGTTTATAATAAAATACGCTCAACCGGAGGTGAACGTGATGCGGCGAATAAAATATGCTAAAATTGAGTTTTACCTAGATCTACTACTAGATCTAGAATCTAGCAACTAGCTGTTGACCCATTAAATTTTTGTAATTATTTCATATTTTTAGGAGGATTTATGTTTTGAAAGTTACAAAAATGTTTCAAAGTTTCATTAATGTAGCTGTTTTTAAACAATTGTAATAAAAATTTTCAGTAAAAAATATAGACTAGAGATGTTTTCATTATTTCATCAGATGCAACCAAGCTCATTTACTTTAGCAGCCATCTTAAGTTGTTTTTTTTTTTGTTGTAAAATTAGAGTTAGAGATCCAGGGGAAACCACTGTAACTTACAGATGACAGCTGTTTATATAGCAAATCTTGCTAGCAAACACTGCTGATAAGTTAATTTCGGGCCTTAATTGATATATTTAGCCATTGACTTTTGTTTATTATTCAGTTATCTATAATATTTGACGCAAATATATCAAAATATACTTCTATTAAAGCCTTAACAATGAGGCAAACGTTTTTCTCACATTACTAGCCTCTGCCGATTTTTATGTACCTAAAGCAATAGATTACCTTATGATCTAATATCTAAATCTACTTTATCTAGATCTAGGCAACTACACTAATCTAGATCTAGAGTAGCTAGATAAGTGATAACAAGTGATAATTATTAAGGTTTAAAATTGGACATGATTAACATACAGAGATTTTTCTTTAAATTATTATTGGCCCCACTCTAAAATCTAGATCTACTTCTATTCTTAATAATAGACTAATCAATAGAGTCTCTGTATAGTTATAACCTGATCTGAATATTTTTAATGAACTTGGCACAGGCAATTTTCGAACAAATCAGGCGCTCCAGCAGGCAAATAGTTATTCCTTCAAACAAGCTGGAGAATATAAACAAACCAAAAAGGGTCATAAGTTCTAAACCTCTAGATCTCTATGACTTAAAAAAACGCAAATAAAAAGCATTTCAACAAAACATTCCTCTCGGCCCAAGTAGTGGATGGTGTTGTTTGTTGTTTTTTTTTTAGTTTTTTTTTTCAATTTGGAAATTCTGAGAGGGTATATAAGAAAACTGAATGCTTCTACAGTGTGACAACAGCTAACAAAGTCAAGTTTATATTGTCTGCCATTTATTTTAATAGAAAAATCTTAAGCAGATGACACATTTTAAAATTATTGTTGCTTCCGGTCGCAACATTCATAAAAAGTGAACATAATGTTATAAAGTTAGGAAAAGCTTAAGCTACACAATAGCTAACAAAATGATCATAAAAAGTTGTTAGGCTACTGAGTTATTTTGATATACATTTTTTTTTTAAAATTAAGTAAGCAAATGTTTTTAAAAAAACAAAAAAAATGGTTGAAACTTCTTCGTGATTAACACTGTTTTAACAATCAAGTTTTAGGGCTTGAACTAGGGTTAGTTTTAATGCTACCAGCCAATTACATTGTTTATTAGTTTAATAGTATGTTTGATCATAACTTATGTAATCTCTCTATACCTATGTATTTTTTGCAACTTTGGGATGCCATGCATGATCAGTTTATTTCTTGTACCTATTTTTCAGCTTCTTGATGCCTTCTTTGGATTCTTAGCTCGAAAGACAGATTTTTATTCTGGAGCTGGAAAGGAACAAGCACAAAAAGTATGTCTTAATTTATAAAATACATTCTTTGAATGTATGACCATTACAGATTTAAAGTTTATTAAAAGTTTATTCTTTCTAATAGATAATTCTTTGAATGGAAAAGACCATTATATATTAAAAGTTTATTCTTTCTAATAGATGGTCAGGGAAAAGTTTGAACAATACAGAAAAGTAGTTGCTGAAAGAATGGAAAAAGAAAAAACAGAGAAAGAATTAGAAGAGAAGAGGAGGCAAGAAAGAATAGCCAAAAAAAAAGCAGAAGAAGAAAAGGAAAGACTAAAGGCTGAAGAAGAGCCAAAAATCAAAGAACTGACTGATGAAGAGGCAGAAAGATTAGAGAAAGAGTTAAAAAATGTAATATTTTTTTAAAAATCCATTTTAATTTTTTGACAGTTACTTTTGAGTGCTTTCTAAACATATAGTGCATTATCATATCACTCACTTAAGAAGTTTAAAGAAAATACCAGCTACAACACCTTATTTTTGAAACTCTTGCTTGTTTAAAAAAAAAATTCAAATGCTTTCAGAATGGTACCAACACTGCTGTAGACAGTAATGAACCAAATGATAACAAAGATGAAAATAAAGAAGATTCAAAGGTATATCATTTTTTAAAATGCTGCATTTAGCACTTAAATAGGCTGATTGTACAAATCACAGCTAAAACTGCTTTACTGCATGTACAGCCAAGCAGACAAAAAGACATTTTTCAACGACAGCACTTAAAAAAAAAATATTTGAAAATATCCACATATGTTAGAAATAAAATTAATAGCATTGTACAGGAAAATTGTCAAAGTTTATTATTATTATTATGTATGAGGTTAAATAGCTTAATAATTTTTAAAAATTACACTAATCCCAGAAAAACTAAATAAAATGCAGCCTCAATATTATTTCAATTAGAAAATTATTTTAAATGCTTAAAAAATAATTAACTACTTACTTTTTCAATATCATGGTATTAGTTATGTTATAATTTAAGCCTGTCTCAACAGCATTGTTCATTTATTTAGTAGTATATATTTCACAAATTATATTACCCCTAATTCTGAAACACACATTCTAAATTTTTAAAATGTGCAGAAAATAACTGCTAATGACACAACAACAAATAAAAGATTTCCCGCTTCTATCAGAATCTTCAAAATCTCATTACCAGCAAGACTTCGGTATTATCATAAATAAATGTACTATACATAGTTCTGCAGGTCAAATGCGGACCACACAATGTGCCTGTACCACACATTAAAATTCCCTGCTATTGTGGCTGCACTTGACTGAAAATGGTTAATTAGAGGTACACCAAACCTGCCTAAGAAATGTTTATTCTGTTTGTTTTCTGTTTTAAAGCCAGCCAGTGATGATGAAGAAGATGAAAAAGATAAGGGAAAACTTAAACCAAATATTGGAAATGGTGCTGACATGCCCAATTACTCATGGACTCAAACATTACAGGAAGTGGAGGTAATTTTTTTTAAGAAGTTTATTTTAAAGCATAACAACAAGGAAGGGGTTTGGTAATTACCTGGATGACTTTATCTTACTCCTGTGCTGCTGCATTTGTTTCAGTGCATTATTACTATTGCACATTTTTTATGTTTAGATCTGTTTAAGGAGTTTTAGAAAATTGCAGTTCATTTGCTGCTTCTGGGCAAAACAGTAAAAAAAAAAATTTAATTCTCTATTTTGTACAGATTAAGGTTCCATTTAAAGTCAGTTTTCCACTTAAAGGAAAAGATCTTGTTGTTAACATCGAAAAAAGGGTAAGCTGAGTTTATAATGAATTATTTCTTAAGTTGAGTAGGAAATTTTTACTCTGTCAGGTTTTTTATATTAAACTGGTCTGTTAAACATATTTTCAGAAACTATGTATTGGCCTAAAAGGACATCCACCAGTTTTAGATGGTATGATGTACAATGATGTGAAAATAGAGGAGTCTACTTGGTGTATTATTGATAAAAAAACACTTCTTATAAATATAGAAAAGGTTATTTAAATATCTTTCTAGTTTCTAGCTGTTAGTCTTTAAATAGGCAGTTTATAATTAGTAATTTAATAAAAAATTTATCATGTCAGACTTTTGGTTTAGTACACTTTCCCCAAGGAATGCTTTTACTGTTTTAAAATATTGTCTAATAAAATTCACTGTTTTGATACAAAACTGCAGGTAAATCAAATGGAATGGTGGAGTAGAATTATTACTACTGAACCAGAAATTAACACACGCAAAGTACAGCCAGAAAATTCTAAGGTAAACACTTTAGATTATCATAATATGTATACATATTAAATTTTCAATGAAGCTTGTTTTCGTATGACATGATATTTAAACTAGCCCAAAAGTTTCTAGTTCAGATCCCACACTTAAATCAGTAGGACATACCTGAATCTACCAATTTCTGACACTGAAATGGACAAAATCTACTACATTTACCCTGGATGCAGAAAAAAATCATAATGATAAACATCCACGCTTCCTGTCCATTATGCTGGACATTAAAGCATAAGATTTGTAAAAACTGTGCCTTACATAATAAATTTGTTCTTGCCTTGTTCAGAACATTCTGTCATAAAGAAAATTTATTTTGTACTAAACTACCTTTCCGTGTTAACAAAACAAAGTAAAGTTGAATGAAAATCACTCAGGTAATAATTTTTATGAGATTATGGCCAATTAAGCCTTGTCTCTATAGTCTGCCTCAAAGTTGAACATATCAAAATCTTGCAGACAAAGCATGTTGTGAATGACAGTCTAATTTTATTGAAAAAACAATAGTACCAAAATTTTAAACAGATTCATCATTTGTTAAGTCCATTCAAATAAACTTTTTCAGCTTTCTGACCTGGATGGTGAGACACGATCAATGGTAGAAAAAATGATGTATGACCAACGACAGAAAGAAATGGGACTACCAACATCAGATGAACAAAAGAAACAGGATGTTTTGAAAAAGTAATAGTCTTTTTCCTTTCTAAACAAGTGAACTCTTTCATAGGTTGTTTTAGGGGTCGCGTTTTACGGGTCGGTAAAGCTCAAGTTCAGAACCTTGGGCAGATAAGGCTCAATAGCTGGGGACAGCAACCCATCTATGAGAGAAAACTCCAAAATCAAATAAATGCTGGCTTGAATTCTGTTCTTGGGTGGACAAAGGCTATGGAAGCAAATCCAAAAAGAAAAGCTGGCTAGTATCGGAGTCAATAACGGCCTATATGCCCAACAAGTTGACGTGTAATATTTGCGTTGGAGGAAATCCCTTACGACAATTAAGAACAAAGAAGATTGATTGTTTTGGTCAACAAATAGTAGTAATAGATAATCCCACTAGGTCAACTGCAGATAAGAGCCTTCTAGTTTGCATGTATCATTTGTGTCTCCATGGTTTTCCTGACCTGCCTCTTTATCTTGTCTTGGGGATTCCATGTAGTGCCTGTCTTACTATGTTGGTTATCAGGTGCCTTAAATTTAAGGCTGATCCATCTCCATTTTGTTAGGTGGATTTTTTTATCAACATATCAATGGTTTGTTTGCTGCCCTATTGGTAGTTGTACAAGTGCTGTTAAACAGCAATTTTGTTTAAACCTTTAATTAATTAGCAGTCATTCAAATGCTTTAAAAATGTATTAAGTACTATTAATGTCTTGAAGCAGTGAACCAATTGCTATTAGATCTAATATTAAATTTAGTAGATCAAGTTCTACTTCTTTATTATATGTTGTCTAGTTACCCAGCCCCTCTATTGTGGCCATGTAATAAAGCTAAATTTTATCAATGATTAAACCATGATTTATTTGTTTTTCCAGATTCATGGAGCAACATCCAGAAATGGACTTTTCAAAGTGCAAGTTTTCATAAAATGTAATTTTTTTTTTACTGTGCTCATGCTCATCATGTATTAACTTTTCAAAACCATTGATTTAATTTAGTATTAGCAACTTCAGAAAATATTTGATTGTATATTTGGTTTATCTTAAAAATGTTTTCATTATTCCCAGTTTCTTGAATGCAACTGATTGAAAAAAGGTTAATGAAGAAACTAAACACATTCATAACTTGTCATGAGGTCTTGTTTATTCTTTTACAAAAAGCACATATATGTGATATTTTAATTCATTTCAGTTCAAACTCACAAAACTTTGACGTAAAAATAAACATAAAATATACTAAAAGTTTGCATTTTGTTTGTTCTTAATGAAAGTTTAAACATATGACTAGTAATATTTGCTTTAAAACCACATCAGTACCTTGCAATTACTAATGGACAGGTCTGCCCCTTCTTGATCTATATTTGGCTCTAGTGTCTAAGGCATTACCCAACCATATGTGCCTTATGTCAGCTAGTACTTAATCTTGTTATCACTCCTTTTTTGTTATAATCTAGTCATATGATTATATAAAATATGGAAACTTTGCATGGATGAATGTGTGGAAAGCTAGAACTAGTAGAATGAATTGGCTGTTTTGGAATTTAATCAAAATTGAGTTACATGCCACAAACAATCAGACATTGTGAGCTAAATATAGTCTAAAACAAGAAAATAAATCCAGCACTCATCATATTATATCAATTCTTTTAACTTTTTCTAATCTAATCTTAGGAATTTCATAATTTTTTTTTACTGTTAAAAGATTTATTTCAAAATACGGTCTACATTTTAAGACAAACATTTGTTAAACATACTGGCTAAAATTGACTTTTTAGGATACCTAATTTTTTCAACAAGTGGATTTATAGGTTTTGCAAAATAACTCCTCAAATAGTGCTAATCATCCCATTCTCTTTCCACTCCCGATTCTTTCTTCTCATAACAACAAAAAAAAAACAACCCCTAACAACCAACCACATAGATAAGTACGCCTTACATCCCCCATCTTAAATTCCTTGTTCAGGTTGGCTAATCTTCTGACCTAATATTATATTATCTGTAACTTAGGCTAGCTTTATTACAAGAAGCATATACAAAAAGATTCCAGAAATACATAATAAATGACGTCACTCTATTTTACACCACACCCACACAACATCGTCATAGTTGCAGAAGTAAAATCAGCCAACATGCTTTCTAAAGTAATTTGTATTCTCACGTAATTGCTTTTCAACGACGTCGTTCTCAAAATATAATGCTTCCGATATCTTAACCTCTACAAAGACTACATATCACAATTAATCATTCCACCCCCCCCCCCCCCTCCTCTCGCCCAAAGTGTGGGATCTGGTGAGGACAAATTATTTTCAAGTATTGCTCCATCATAGGCCAACATTGTTGAAAGTTCAGTTCATAAATGCTCGAAATTTTCTTTAATGTTTTGATTAGATTCCTTTCTCGCTTTCCTAGAGACAAACTGTATAGTCTATAGGCTATCAGTGGCGTCGCTAGGTCGGGTGTCACCGCGGCACCTTATGGTGTCACCCGTCACCCCACCCCGGTCGTTGACTGACTTATTAGATATTGAAGATATTCAACTAAACTTTTATTTCCTCCGTAAATTTAGCAGTTGGTGTCACCCCACCCCCTCCCCTCTATGGTGATAGCTTTAAAGTGTACACAATTAATAGTAACGATTATCCATAGTCGGTTATTGATAGGGTGTAGCATTGTGTTTTCTCTCTATATAGTTAGCATGTACAGCGGCGTCGCTAGGTCGGATGTCACCCTGTGCAGCACTTCGTAGTGTCATCCCCCACCCCCCCCCCAAGTGTATATATATATATATATATATATATATATATATATATATATATATATATATATATATATATACATATATATACATATATATGTGTGTGTGTGTGCCTACATAAGCCTATAATTTAAATATATGCCACGTACATGTATGTGTATAAGCTTTAATTAATCACTGCAGACTTAATAGTGACGACGTTTATCTTTAGTCTTTTAGTTTTAATAATACAGTTGGATGTAGCATTGTTCTCTCTGTAGTTAGCGCGTTTACGTCATGGTGTCACCAGTGGCGTAGCGAGGTCGGGTGTCACCCGGTGCGGCACTTAATGGTGTCACCCCCCCCCCCCCCCCCGCAGAGGCATAGAGACCCTTCCCAGGGACAAACTTTCAAATTTTCGATTTGCACCCCCCCTCAAACTTTCGATTTGCACCCCCCCCCCCCTCAAGTTTTCGATTTGCACCCCCCCCCCCCCTCAAACTTTCGATTTGCACTCCCCCTCGAGTTTTTCTCTATATATTTTGCTATTTTTTGCCTTGGTGTCACCCCCCTAAATGGTGTCACCCGGTGCGGTCCGCACCCCCGCCCCCCCCCCCTCGCTACGCCCCTGGGTGTCACCCATACCTCCTTGTAATAATAGTCGATTCGTACTTAAAAGACTATTTAAATTTAATTGATCATTAAAGGAACTGTCAACTCAAAGAAAGTTTTTATTTTTCTTCTGCACATTTTGCAATTCTTTGCCTTAGTGTCACCCCCCTAAACGGCGTCACCCGGTGCGGTACGCACCCACCTGCTACGCCTCTGAGCATGTATATGTCATGATGTCATAGCCCCCCCCCCCCCTCCCAACTTGTCGGGATCGTCAATTTGTACTTAAAATACTTTTTTTTTTAAACTCTAATAATTAATTTGGGGTCATCCATAAATGACGTCTCGATTTTTTTTGACGAATATTACCTTCCCCCCCCCCTCCGTCACACGTCGTCACAAAAAGCCAGAACCCCCTAAAATGACGTCAAACCTCAGCCTACAAACTCTCTCCCCCCCCCCCTCAAAATTGCTGTTGAATTTTTCTAAAAACATCGATACTTGTCCGAACTCCGTCAACATAGAGTATTTTGATCAATTATGTTATAATTTATTAAAACCGTTTTCTAAAACGCGAAATAACGGCTAAAACTCTTTTTCTAACATTGCTTTTATTATAATGCAAAAGTGTGACGTCACACCATCTTACCCCCCCCCCCCCCTTCCTCCTCATCACACACCGTCACAAAATTACTGACCCCCTCCCCCTACGAGTGTTACGTCATTAATGGACGACCCCTTTTGAATTGAACTAGCAAAAATCATTTTCATCTATAAATTTTTTTTTTGTCATGGTTTCCCCCATCCCCCCCCCCCCTCAAGATATCACCCGTTGCGGTCCGCACCCCCGCCTCCCGTCCGACGCCTTTGTATACATATATGTATATATATATATATATATATATATATATATATATATATATATATATATATATATATATATATATATATATATATATATATATATATATATATATATATATATATATATGCATTTATAATATATAGGCCTTTATAATAAATTGCCTGCGTGTTGCAACAGACTTGGAAAACAAGTGATACGAAAATAGGTATTAGTCATACAGAGTTCTAAAAATACCGACATTCTCATTGGTTGTAGAAGCATACGAACAATTAAACACCAGGCTATTTAAAGCTGTTTGTGATAGATCTATGGTAAATTAAGGCTAAAATGAATTTAAGCACGGAAACCAAGATACGATACTACCATAAGATAATCCTTAGTACACACATAGTATCAGTAATATAATAATATCTATTCTATAGATACTAAAAGCCTGGTCCATTTCATGATCATTCTTTATAGTGTGAAAATGATTTAAGTACAATTCATTGACTTGGGATTGAAGTGCCACAAGTAACAAGGAAACGCTACGATGGTTCGCCTTAAGAAAAGAACAAATTCGAAAGCAGATAGATCTATATCGTCTTCAAACAAATCTAACACCCCTCAAGACGGGCCTCTTTACGACTGGTGGGGCCACAATCTGCAGTCATACACTGAAAAGGTATAACTCTCAATATGTTATCCTCTATGTCGGCGAGCATTTTGTTGTGCGTGTGCATGAATCCTACAGAGTCGCAAGTATTGTTAACGATAAAACATGTTGTGGGTTACTAAAAACCGATTTTATCCCTACACGTGAAATGAGGAAGGTGCACTTGACAGTTGGGGGTCTACGAATTCTTCGAGTCCCCAATGCAGGCGGAAGCTCTGTTGTTTCAGAAGTTATGTCGTTTGAATTGCTTTCGCGGTGTTTTTCAGCAAAACTGAAGAAGGTAAGGTTTATTTTTAAGTTACACACCAAACAACAACCCCCGGTCTTTTAACTGTTTCGGGTTTAAAACAATAATATTAATAAGCAGGCTTAAATAAGAGTGGGCAGTTCCAACGCTGTTGTCGTTCCTGACTTGATGGAGGGGAGATAACTACCTAACGAGATGTTGACAAGATCTATATTGAAAAATAAAATAGGAAGCCTGCAATGAATTAATCTTACGTATCAAATAGTGTTTAGCTTGTTCAGTTTTAAAATAGGGCCTACATTTATATTTAAATAAAACAGATCACTTACTAATACTGTGCTGTAAGTAACCTTTCAATAATGGTCTTTGATGATTACTTCCACTAATTTAACTTGTAAGGCTTCCCCTTACGTCAATTAATTGGATTAATTCCATTCATGTGAAATTTGCGCTTACTTGCCATATCTTAGTGAAAGTTAATAGATGATATGTTACATACAATTTGTATCAGACTTAAAAAGACAAATCACCCTAATACTATACTTTGCAGACAGAAATGGAGGTGTCCTACTTTCCACACGGTGGCTCTATCACAGACTATGTCTGTGAGATATTTCAGGAAACTGTAGGTGTGTCAGTTACCCGAGCAATGAAATACAGAGGGACATACACATATGATGATGCATACCATCTACTAAATAAAAAACTTAGAGGTAAGACTTATTGCCTTACTTAAAATGTTAATGGTCGGCCAAAGTTATTAGTCCTAGATTTACACAATCATTAATGTCTTATCTTCATCATAGATGTTCCTTTGTTTTAATGGAACAATTTATTTATTATACGAAAAAAAAAAAGTAAAGTTTCCCTTTCAAACCTGACGGTCTATGGGGCAAGTGAAGTAGAGTTCACTTGTTTCTGTGACCTCTGCATATAAAGAGATAGTGTAGTCAGCACTGTGCCCAGCCGCCTTTACTTTCTCTAGCGTGAGTTAGGTACCCATCAGAGTTGGGTGGACTCAGGGACGGTCTACTGACTTTAACCCGGATTCGAACTCGAGACTTACGGGTTAGCAGTCCAGCTCTCTACCGCTAGACCACTCCGTCCCATTGTAAGAAATAGCACATAAAAAAAGAAGAGCATCCCCCTGTAACCATTCATTGATAAAGTAAATATAATAGCTCTCTCATTAAATTATTCCAATAACAGGAACAAAAAGTTACGTGTGTTGCAATACTTTTAACAGTATTATTAATTTAACTTCTAACAGGCATTATTCAATCCAGTAAGAATTCTCAAGAGCATTGGAGCAAACAAATTTTGCACATATGGTCCACATCTGAATATATCACAGAAATCTTGATGCAAACCTACACAATGATTGATCCAGAAATTAAGAGTAACACTGTGGTCATTATTACAACTGCAAAATCAGCAGACTGTATCTTCAACTAGTTTTAACTGTTTTGAATATGATTAACAGGGACATTACCAGTAGTTTGCGGATAAAGACAATTTAAAATCACTTTATTCAGACAACTATCAATCACAGCTGGCAGCAAAGATGAACAAAATTTAAATATGTAAATAAGTTGCATGCAAGCATTGTGTAAGTTGTAAAAACAATGTGAATTTATTGTACAAAAATATTTATAATTATGTAATTGTGTACAGTTTCATATTACATTAAATAAATGTTAAGATTTTATGTTCTTCTTAATGAGAGGTAAGTTAAGTAAGATGGGTTCTGACTTGGGAGAAGATAGGTTACATGGAAGGATGGAGAGGGTTAGGAATTAAACATTACATGAACAATTTTATTTCTTTAAAATATTTTAAAGTTTCTTAGTTTAAAAATAGTTGTACTGAGACTTTTATTTAAATGCTATTAATAAATATGTAAACTACAGTATTTAATGTTCATTACTGTAAATTGTGTATAAATGTGTATAAATTTAGGATTGCTCAAATTATGAAATTTAAACTTTATAAACTTGATTACATTAATTTTATTTTTTTAGTCTATTACTGATATGTACATTTAATACTAGTAGTGTTGATTTTTACAAATATAACAGATTGAACCTAAGTGAACTTCATTTTACATAAAAAGGTTATGGACTAATTAATAGTATGCTTGGTATTTTTATACTGTTTCATCTATATAAATATAAGAGAAAGAAAAGCTAAGCTTATAAGTTGTAAACAAGGTGACATTAGCTATAACATTATAAATTATCTGATATATAAGTTGTACATAAAAAAAACAACAACAAATATTCTTTTTAATAGCAAAAACAAGAAAATCTCAAACAAAATCTCCAAATTTTTTAAAATATAATTTTTAATTTCAAAATATGATAGATGATAATGCATACAACCTACCAAGTTAGTCTAGTAACATGATCTGTTTTTCGTTGAGTAGCTTTAACAAATCCAAGAAATTGAAGCTCTGCAACAGCTCTGATAAATCTAGCTCTATGCTCCAAAGATGGGGTTTTGCTAGCCTTTGTTGGTTTTTTCATGTCAGTTCCTTTTGAGCTTATAACAACAACAAAAGCCTGAAGCCAGTCATAAAGGTTTACCAGTGTCCCACACTCTAAGTGGAGTTTATAAACAATGCAAACATCCGGCATAGAAGGAAGAATTGATTCAGCATCACACTGACAGCATGAACAAGACAAATATTTACCAGGTTGTGACAAAGCATGCTGGATAGAACAGCGTGGTGCTGCTTTAATGTGATCTCTTATTGCACTCACATCGTTAAAGTAAAAAATCTCATGAAGTGGGTGTGTCATTGGACACTGAAGTAGATTCCTAAAGTGGTTGTCAAGTGAATTCAGTATTTCATCACGTAAACATTCATATGGTGATTTCTTTCTAGAGGAGGATATAAGTTGCAGCTTTTCTTTCAGTTCATGCAACTTGGCTCTTTGAGGGAGAATTCTTACTTCACTCTGTATATTCTCTGTAATTTAATAGCATAGTGACAATTAACTTGATGCTGGTATATTGTTAATGAAAATTCAAGGGCATGTCTATAAAACTTTTGTTTACATTGTAATAGTACAGTTGTTCATGTAAAATTAATTTTTGAAAAAAGGGCAAAACTAAGTCAGATTAGCACAAAAAAAATAGACAATTAGAGAACCTAAGCTTATTATACAGAACATGAAATTTTAAATAAGCTTTTAAAAAGATCTATATAAATAAGACCTGGCACAAGTTTTAAGAATTTTTATTTTCATAGTTTAAGTGTATTTTAAAGCTTGTTATTACAATGTCTTTTATTTTGTTTTATTTTCTAATTAAAAATTAGTTAATATCTAAATTTTTAAAAATCTATTTAAAAATTATTAGCTTAGTACCATATTAAGTCTTTTAATTCTGTTTGCCCGGGAAGTGTTTTGCATTTGTTGTACAGGTGTTTTGATATTAAATTTAGCATGCACATCAAGATAGACAAAATATACCTTCATAGTTACATTTTTTTAAAAATTCTATTTTTTAAAAATAAAATTTATCTAGAGACATTTAAACAAACATGAGAAAACATACCATGTTCAGAATCCTCCATTTCTTCATCTAAATGTTTAAGCCTGTATCTGAATTTCTCTACATCATTGTATAAATTTCTGACTTCTGAAATTTTTACTTCACTTATAGTATTGAGACAAAGACCAAGAACATCATGTAAATCATCGCAGCACATGATGCGGAGAAAGTTGAATGTTTGTTTATATCCTTCAGATTCACAAACACTTTCACTGAGACAAGTGGAATACAGTTCTCTGATCTGTTTGCCAAGTGGATGTTTTGGCAAATTAAGTCCTAGGCAATGAAGAAAACGCATGGATGGAAACTTTCTCGTATGAAGATCATGCATAGCTTGTAATTGTTCAGAAATCTTTATCTTTGTTACATTATCATCTGTTATTAATTTTATTTGCTCATGACCTGGGGTACCTTCAACATACCTGAAAAAAAATTGTAAAAAAAAATCTTATGTTAAACTTTTTATAAATTTTTTTTTTTTTTTTCAATTGAACTTGAACATGTATTGTAAGCTGGTATCTAGTTAAACTAATCATAATTAGCATGAAAAAGTGTTTAAAAATTATTTGCGTTTGAATTAAATTTAAAAAAAAAAAGCCTTACTTCATAAATGCAGAATGTCTACGCAGATCTTCAAGCTGAGAATGTGTTAGTCGTGATACCGTATTAGCTATGTCAGTTTCATAGCAGCATAACAAACTCAATGGATTAGAAAGAAAATGTTCTGTCATGCTGTACTTGAAGCCAGCAATGAAGTTGGTAATTGAAAAATCATGGTAAAGGAAAATGTCAAGTAAAAAATGAAATACTTTTGGTCCAAGTTTAAATGGCAAATCTGAAGTCATGATAATTTTGTCCATCAGTTGTGTAAGGTAACGTGATGCAGGAGGTGCATGAAATTTTTCCATGCATAGTAATGATGACACTGATGTAGGTAGAAGTTGATGTATTGCAGTGACAGCAGTTGCTATTCCTAGAACTAAAACAATTGGCAAAGATGATAAATAGCTACTACACAGCAGTATGAAATCCTGTAGAACATTAGAGCTGATGTTTTCAGAATCTTCAAGCATTAAAATCACCAACGGCTTCTTTTTGCTCGATTCATTTTCCACTACTTTGGTTTTCACTTCACTGTTGCCACATTTCTTTTTACATGGACTGGTAGTCTTTTCTCTTATCTGTGCCAATGTACTGACAGCTGAATCTGAATAAGTCTTACCATACCATTTAACAAGAGTAGACATGTTAACAGCTTTTTTATGTCGAATATTTTTCTTTAGCTTGACAGGAGTGTTCTCCAGGATTGATTCATTTTCTAATCCAGCAGCCTCAGCACACAACTCATCATCGTCTAAGCTTACTGTTATGTCTGTCAGCTGTTGCACTACGCTAGCCACAAGCATTGAAACTCGAGAACAGTCTTTGGACATAATCCGAGCTACCAAGGGTGTGACCCTTGCTTTGAACATTGAGTTTAAATTAGAAAACATGACGCCATGGTCAGGGGTATTGACACCTGTGATGAGAACAGCAGTTGGGATTTCCCCAATGAATCTGCCATTTAATGTGTATCTATCTTTGTGACATGTTGAAGTAAATGTAATCAAATCCTCAAAAATTTGTGAATTTAAATCTGCTCTAAGAATGTCAATATGAACTTGGAGATCATCCCACAAATTGTCATAGAGTTTCATGCGATTTTTCACATATTTATCATCCTCCAGATGCAAATAATCAATATACTTTGCTTTTCTTGATTTTCCCTTATAAGCAAAACAACCCTGTAAAGATAGTTATTATAGTTAATTTATACATAAAAACTTGGGAGAGGGGGTGATTATATTAATAGTAAACACTTAAGTATGTGTAACCCTAACCCTTACTTAAATATTATTCATTATCTTATCTTATCACAACATACTCAAAATCATACATTTAATATTTTTCACAAAATTACCCATATATATATATATATATATATATATATATATATATATATATATATATATATATATATATATATATATATATATATATATATATATATATATATATATATATATATATATATATATATATATATATATATATATATATATATATATATATATATATATATATATATATATATATATATATATATATATATATATATATATATATATATATATATATATATATATATATATATATATATATATATATATATATATATATATATATATAAATATAAATATATATATATATATATATATATATATATATATATATATATATATATATATATATATATATATATATGTATGTATATAAATATATAAAAAATGAAAGTATGTTTGTCATTTCTGCATTATTACACTATTCATTTGATCACAATGAAACTTTGTGCAGTTCAGTATACTCTTGGGAAAATTTCTGCCATAAAAAAATTGTAAAATAATAGAAGGGCGGTGCCTGGCAGTAATGTGAACAAAGTTCCACAGTGGTTATCTTAGCATATGCAATCGGGTGATTAGGCATCCTGCAGGGGGAGGGGGCTAGCCGTAGGACTTGATTTAAGTCAAATTGCACCAGGGGTCTTCTACAGCACCTCAGCATAGTTCACCAGAATCACCCTGAGCTCCAACACAAGCATTATGGCGCATGAATTGAGGATTAAATTAAATCCCAGCAGTAGTTTGGTGAAAGGGGGTATTACTTGAATTAGTGGTCAAACTGCACTAGGGACGTCCTCTAGCACCTGGTGGTAGGTAGTGTGACCTGGGGCTTCTGCATGAGCACTATGGTGCCTTCATTCATTTTAAATAGTCCCCTACATTAGAGATAAGTAGGCTAGTACAACTGATGGACAGAAATGATGACAGAGTTTCAAAATACTTTACCTAAATTAAAACCAAAGACTAACCGAAGACAAAATGGTGATGGATTAGCCATAATCAACATAGCAAGATTCCTAGTGTCATGGCAGAAATAACCTCTAACCATGACAATGGATGCACCTGGATTTTATCCATAAGGGTACACAATAGATAAATGAAAATACTGCAAGTTTTGCTGAATTTTCATTAACCTATATATATATATATATATATATATATATATATATATATATATATATATATATAAAGCAATTTATGTGTGTATCTGTCTTTTGTGCATTACAACACCTTTCATTCTATCGCCATGAAACATTAGGAAGTTTTTGAGAATACTCCGATTTTTTTTTAATTCGCAGGGGTTCAGCCCAGGCAAGCCGCAATACCATTCTTCTCTATAAACAGTATATAAAAATTAAGTCGATTGCGGTTTGACAATGTTCATCTGGTCGCCCATGAAACATTTGGGGTTGATGAGAACGCTCCAGGGGAGGTTTCTGCAAAAAATCTTTTTAATTTCGCAAGGGTGGAGCCACAAGAGGGTGCGTTTTTTTTAATATATGCGGTATATATATAAAAAAAATCACACGAATGCCATGAAACTTTGGGGAGTCGCTGAGAATACTCCCAAAAACGAATCTGCGAAAAAACAATAAAATTTCTTAAGGGGTGCGCCCTGGAGGGTGCGTTTTTTGTCAATACAAGGTTTGCGCTCAGAGTTCCAGAGCGGCTATCTTAGCACTTGGTATCTGTTAATCGGGCGTGCTGCACAGCGGGTAGAGGTACTACTATATTCAGCATTAAAACTTCAACATGCGCAGCTGCCATTGCCCCGGCTATAACGTGACCCAAAGCGCCCGGGCTCCCTGTGAGCACTATGCCGCCTACATTAGTTTTTTAAAAAAAGGGCGACACACTAAAGACACGATGGGCAATAATAGTTGTTGACTATATCAAGTCAGGTTTTTCCTCAAGTGCAACTACAGGATGTGATTTGACGGCCTGGGATTTCTGTGCACACAATGACTAGTACGTCCGTTCTAAACAGTGCGATAAAACAATGTATGTTATAGTCACTCACTAAATTGAATGAGGCGCATTTGCCAGTGCCCTGACAGGATGCAATTTGGCACCCTGGGCTATCCCATGAGCGCTATAGTGCCTAAGTTTGTTTTAAACAGTGAAATAGTTTATGCATAACATGGGGTTTTAGAGTCGTTCACTAAACATAATCACACTCAAGGCTTTCATACAGCACGTCCCAGTTTTAGAAAACAAAGTCATGTGTCTAAGAATATAGGATTGATAAAGCATTGATGTAACCCTCCTATTATATTTTGTCAGACTTTGTCTTTTTATGTATTACAACATCTTTCATAAGATCGATATGGAACTTTGCGGGAAAAAATTTCAATTTCGCATGGGCGCTGCCCTGGTAGGGTTCAATTTGGTGCCCTGTGTTATCCCGTGAACACTATGGCGCCTACATTAGCTTAAAACAGTGCGATAGACTATCGGTAAAATGGGGCGTTAAATTGAATCAGGCGCGTTTGCTGGCGCCATGGCAGGATACAATTTGCCGTCCATGCTATCTCGTGAGCAGGATGGCACCAACGTTAGTTTTAAACAGTGTGACAGACTATGGATACAATTGGGCATTAAAGTAGCTTACTAAACGGAATCAGGTGCCATCGCTGATGCCCCAGTAGGCTGTGATTTGGCACCCTGGGCCATCTCTAGTCTTGAGTGCGATAGTACATAGTTCAATTTAAAGAGTGCAATAGAATATGGATAACACGTAGTATTATAGTCATTTATTGAATCCAATCAGTTTTAAGTTTTAAGGAGCCCACTATAAAACTGAAATGGTTGCATGCGACATTTGATGATTAAACCGAGCCGGGGGACGTTCTGACCGGGATTCAAAGGGACGATTTGAAATATTGTCCAATTGTATCTGGCCTAGTCATTAGTCAATACTGACTCATTACTGAGTACAGCTACTGTCTACATATAACAATAACATGCATGCAGTTGAGTACACTACACTCACAATGCTCTGAGCCGGATGAAGATTCTAATTCAGATGATTTAAAAATTAAAACTCAACTGAGCGTGTAGTAAGACGTTTACTACTAACTAAACTAGTAGTACTAGTAATAGTGTACTGTAACTACTAATACTATCTATAGATAGCATATTACTTAAATTACTAGAATTTAGTTTCAATTTAGATTAGTCTGATTAGAATTGCTGAATTAGGTATTAGTCAGATCTAGAATCTAGACCAAGTCAACAAATTCTCACATTGGGGGAATTTTTATACCAGCGTCGTATAATAGAATATTCTTTAAAAAAGGGGTGTTAGGTTACTGGTAGTTAACTAAATAAATTTTTCATCAACAACACAAGTGTTAGTCAACCACTAACACAAAGTGTCGAGACTCGAAAGTGAGTGTCACACTGTCACACGCCTAACTCAAACTTTCAAAGTTCATCAGTACTCGTGCTTACCTTAGAGACGGACACGGAAATGTTAGAAGACATTATTAAATTATTAGATTCTAGATCGACCTAGAATTTAGATACTAAGATGCTATTCCAACAATGATTTAAAGATTCTCTAGTTCTTTTACTAAACGTATGGTACTGTTCACGACTTCAGGAATCTGACATTTTAGTGATTCCGGCGACCAAGACAAAATTCATTTAATAGTTTCGTTAGACCAACTCACACAATTCTAGTTTTGTGGTTGTAAAGGCGCGTAGGAAAAATGTAAACTAGGCCTAGTTTATAAGTCTAAACTAGATCCAGTATTTCTTCCAGACTTTTTTTCTCCGGGGGGAGGAGGCACTTGAAATTTTCGGGGGCGGTAGACTTTCTTCGGGGGGCGCGGACACTGTTAAATGTACATATTTAGTTTGGGGGGGGGGGGGCGGTAAACTTTTTTCGGAAAGATGCCTGGAAGAAACTGTCTAGATCTAGTCTAGATCTGAAAAGATTCGAACTAGATATAGTATTATTACTTTCTTGTATATCAGAGTATAGAGGAAGTGTTGTTATCGTGCACAATTTTAATCACATGAAATTTTGACATTTTCACCGTTTCACACCACCAGTACTTATTTATATGCGGACTTATTTTAATCGGGCGAAATTTATAAATCCATATGTATTATGTACTGTAATATCATCAAAATATCGGCGTCTTACGCTTCATCGATTCGGAAAAAACCGAGCTGTGCAATTCTGTCTGTGTGGATGTGTGTCTGTGAACACTATAATTAAGAACCGTTACAGCTAAGTTGACTAAATTTCATACTCAAGTATTATATCAAATGTGTAGTTCTGTATCAATTTTTCAGCGATTTCCGGTAACCGGAAGTGAGTGGAACTTAATTTAGTTTTGTTTTTTTTCAAAAGTCTATATCTTGAGTACTGCTTCTGTTACATAGACAAAATTTCACATATGAGTAAAATAATCTAATTCTCTGTTTTATTTCAAATTATGGGTAATTTTCCGTTGACCGGAAGTAGTAATCTATGCTCTTTCCGATTTATCAAAAAACGCATATGATTTTTAAACTCGATCTTTTGTCGTTCGTACGTCATTACAGAATTGTAAAGCACTACCGCACTAACACTATTATACACTAAACATACATAATCATATTGTTTGCTGTTCA
Organism: Physella acuta; assembly: GCF_028476545.2. Lineage (NCBI taxonomy): Eukaryota > Metazoa > Mollusca > Gastropoda > Physidae > Physella > Physella acuta. Next base: position 21,667 of record NW_026733487.1, read on the forward strand.
TTTGGTGCGCAATTCATTTTCTACGAGATTCTATTCTATTCCAAAAAATATTAACTATTTAAAAATTGTTTAAAATAATGTATATCCCTAGTCCTCCCACCCCCCCCCCCCCCCTCATTTTCCCAGTGTTAAATTAGAATATTCGAGATAGTTTAGGGGACATCACTCCCGCTTTATTTTTAGTTATTAAATTTGGCTATTAATTATTATTAATTATGTCACATTATCATTATATCAAAGCCTCAAGTGGTTAGGGTTCAGACATTTGTGACATGTGTGACAAGAGGGAGTGGGTTCAAACGTGTGACATCACTCTTTAGAATGTTAAAAAGTCATTTTCATTATTGGATATTTTATTAGCCTAATAATTCCGCAGTTGAAATAAATAGGCCTACTAGTATAAATTTGGTCAATGTAACGTAGACTAATAATGACAGCGGTCATTAATATTTCAGAAATAAATCACTTAAAAAAAAACACGTTTTGTCTTGAGAGGCTGAAATTCGACGTCAATTTTATTTCGGTGCCGGGGGGGGGGGGGGTGACTTTCTGTGACTTCTGTGACTATGTGTGACGATTGAGGAGGGGAAGAGGAAAGGTACGAGTCGTCAAAAAAGCGTGCCATCATTTATTGACGATTCTCATAGCCAATATAATTAAGATAATACAATTAGTAGAACCTCTTGAGATCGATATATATTATTATGTAATATAAAATATGACACCTGTTTTTTGGAGTTAAATTGTTAGCTTGAAAATTTATTAGATTGTAGTTTTGGGGCAAGATTCTTTCTATCACCCAAACACCCCGGGTTGTATGAAGAATTTAAGAGTATGTTGATTAACCTCTGTAGTAGTAAGGTACAAACCCCTTGGCGACCGCCCAGATGTCTGGGCGCTCTCGCGAACCACGAGTTACATTACCGCAGCACCGTGGGTGCGACTCCTGGTTGGGTGCTCTTAAAAACGATTGTAGGTGCCAGAGTGCTCATAGGGGACGGGGCGCTCCGGGCTACTCGTTCGCCGGGGCGCCGGAGACATTCCCTGGTGTAATTTTTACCCTGACGACCTGTGCTGGACGACCAATCAACGGTCCCCATATGCTAAGATGGCCGCTGGAGAACTCGGGGCACGCAAATGTACACTAATGCCGAAGCCCCCCCCCCCCCTGTTCGATTTAATCATCGATTTTTATTAGTCTACCATATCTCTAGATTATTGCGCAACGATGTAACCTGGGGCGGGTGTAGGACAAAAGGCCGACATCCAAAAAGGCCGACAAAGCCAAAAGGCTAACAGCCCATAAGGCCGACAAACCATAAGGCCGACAAGCATACAAAATACTAATATCGCAAAATATGTGTTACTGCATAGCTGCTATCTTGACAACCATCGAAATAGCGCATGGAATAAGGTGGAACTTTCAAGAGAGAAGACTATGCTAATTGCTATCCTTATAGGTGAACCATCGGGTCCAAGCGACTGAAGATTACGGGAGTGTCTTAAACACAAAGGATCAACTACTGGCATTTAAAGCTCCTTCTATGTCAACGAGGTGAGACAATCATCAAAGAACCAAGTCAAAAGCCGTCGCATCATCGCCCACATGCAATAAGGGGGAATGTCAAAAGACAATGCTAGTTGCTATCCTTATAAGGTGAATAATGAAGTCCATGCGACTGGAGATGACTGGAGATGACGGGAGTGTACAAAGGCTAAATAAATAGGTGGTGTTACCACTATATCTCGCAAAGAAATAAAAGAAACTGAATGAAATAGAACGATCACGTGCATTGACTGGACTACATGTTAAATACTGACAAACTTTGAATTATATTTTAGTTTCGTCCATTGCGAATTGCACGAAAAGAAATTGTACACTATATTCGTTGGATTCATTAGTTCTGTTGTGATTGTGATACAAGTATGCCAACATTGGTAACTTATTTTTTGTTTTTTGCTAAAAGAAACACTACATTTGATATTTGTCATACTTGACCCTATTTTTTTTCTATTTTGTAATATACCTTTATCATTATGTAACTGGTTTTCAATAAAAATCAAACATGTCTGTAATTGTAGTTTGTTGTTTTATAAAACTTGTCGGCCTTTTAGATGTCGGCCTTATAGCAGTCGGCCTTTTGTCTTGTCGGCCTTTTGGATGTCGGCCTTTTGTCTAGTGGGCCTTTTGGATGTCGGTCTTTTAGCTGTGGGCCTTTAGTCTTGGAGGCCTTTTGTCTTGTCGGCCTTTTGCCCAAGTCGGCCTTTTGTCCGGATCCCGCCTCGGGCACACCGATTCTAATGAGTTCATGGGCGCCGGAGGATATGCGCCTGTTGACTTTAGGGTTGCCAGATACCTTTTCCGAAAATACTGGACACCTTTCCATCCTTCCCTTCTCAGGTATGCCGCAAAGCAGAAGAAGGGGAGTATTATTCATATACTTGTCCAGTATTTATATTTATTTTATCCTGGACAGTCTGCTCAAATACTGGACTGTCCAGTTCAAAACTGGACACCTGGCAATCCTAGTTGACTTTAGAAAAAGTATAGCTCTTGACGCCAAATCACTTTAAATCAGCGGTTTTCAGATGCTAACTCTAAGGTAGCCACCGGGCACAATGCACTACCTCCGGGCTCCTCTACAATATTTAATATGTTTTATGGAAGAAACCTTCCTTCTGGGTTCTGAGCAAGCTAATAAATTTTCAGGGCGATTGGATGGTTTAGCAATGTAAAACAGAAAACAGACGCATATTTTCATTTTAATATAGAATTTTGAAATCTAGTTAGTTATCAAAACTATCCCCACATAGATAGCTTTTTTTTTCAGTTTATCTTTGTTTTTAAAGCAGCAAAAATGTAGTTCCCATTTAACTGAGAAAATGTGTGAAAGAAACAATGACCCATCCCTCCCCATAATCCGCCATAAGGTAAGGATACACAAGTCTGATTTATTTTTAGAAAATAGCAGACGCTTTTCACTTAAGGAAACGTATTCTTAAATCAAGGTCATTCGTTCAGCATGGTTCTGTTATCATCTGTTGACTGTTATGTAGATTCTATATGTAGATCTAGATTCTAGATCTAAATCTAGACATACACTCATTACTAGTCTATTACTCGAATGCATTCTCTATAGTCTACACTATCTAGTTCTAGAATCAGGATATAAATCTAGGTCTAGAGTCAAGAGTGTAGTGTAATTCTAATTCATTATCTCTATCCTAATAATATCTGCATTATCAGTATCAGAATCTTTGCTAGATTCTAGATCTAGTCTAGAGTTATTGACAGTTATGTCAGTTATAAAGTTATACGAATATCGCAAACTTCTTTATTTTAAAAGATGTTTTACACACAATGCTATTATTATCGATGCTAAAAGGCATGTAACGAGGAATTATTTATGTGGAGGAACGTTTTCACTGAGAAATTTGAATAAAGATATTAAAAAAGGTAGGCCTCAGCATTGATTAATTAATAATTATAGATTCTAATACTAATAATTATTAAAGTTTTAAGGTAAAGTTAAGTAATAAGTAAGTAAGTATTAAGTAAGAACTGACTTTGAGTTAGAATCTTAGTTGGCTAGTATTTTAGTATTGTTGTGGACCATCAGGATGGAACATATAAAGATGAAAATACTAAAGCAAGGATCAGCAAAGCAAGAGCAGCCTTTGTTACAGCTAATAAGCAAATCTCAGGTTAATCTGAGCTTCCAGTGAGTTTTTCTTGACCACCAAGGGCGTCCAAGGGGCACTCCAATGTAAAATCTGTGCTGCTGGGGCAGATACTTTGAGGATGACACCATTGATGGTCCAGACCTTTAATATGAACAGCTGCCTCAGAAAAATACTCAGAATCAGCTGGCTGGAGACTATCAGGTTCATCAGCAAAGAAAAGTACTCAGGATTGGCTGGCCCAACACCATCACTGGATTACACTTATGGGAAAGGACTGTACAACTTTCAGCTGATGCAGAATTTCGGAAGAGGGTGGGGGGTTGGTGCAAATGAACCAAGAAACACCTGGCAACGGGACCTTGAAGCTAAAAATACAAAGAATTTGTTAAACCTGGTGTTATGTTGAGAAAATGTTCAATGACAGGACTCTGGAGATCTTTAGTTGAGGGCTGATACCCCAGAAATAGTGACAGGCAGTGATGATGATACATAAGATAAATAGTCTTAGCTAGTCATGCATGGAAATGTCTAGTTACACTGTTGTCACTGTGACAGTCTATTTGCAGACTTGGAAGCTTTAGAAAGTAATACAAAAACCAGTTATTTTCTAGCCACTTCATTTTCAATAACACACACACACACACACACAGATTTTACACATAGTCTATTAGGAGAGTATGAGATTGAAAATGTGTTTGAAAATCAATTTTTCTGCTAGAACTATAGCCACTATATAAAATAATATGATACAATTTGGAAGAAAACATACATTAGCAAGAAATATTTAAAGACATTTTTGTAAATTGTACATTTCATTTATTATTTTAATTCAAATATCCTCAGTTTTAAAGTTATAATAAATTAATTGGAATAATCAATAAGTTAAAAAAAAAATAACAATACTAATTAATAAAAGGACAGAAGGTAGGCAAAATAACATGAGGCTTGAACTGATCTACACTGCATTTATACTGATACTATTTCTTTTGTCTAGTAAGGTTTTGTAAGTGCCACTATTTATCCAACTGCTTTTTAAAAGATTTTTTTTCCATAGGAAGTGATCTTCAGTTAACTAAAAATGAAAAAAAGAGCTATTCAACAACAGTCTCTGTGAAACCGAATATGACAGCTGCAATGCATAATTGGAAAAAAAAGAAACGTAAGAGTAAAACACAACAGAAGAAAGAATTGGAACAGCTGCAACAGGACCTTGTGAATCGTATGTAGTATTTATTTTTGTGAAATTTAAAAGAATAATAAGTCTTAAAGGATTTATGATATTTGGTACAATGTATCATTGTATTATTTACCATGTATAGTTAATAGATGTAGCTTCACAGCATTAATAATTTAAATATACATTTCTTAATGCATCATATGAGTATTGAAAAAATATAATGCTCTGAGTAAAATTATGGCCTCTCCAACATTGTTATAGAATATACAAACTTTCTTTGTGTGTTTAACATGCCAGGTGTAATGTTAATAGGGCTTATATTTACCCAGGATTATTGAATAGCAGCTTGTCATTAACTTATTGTGTGTAATAGAAATGTTTAGTAATATGAATACAACTACACTTAAGAAGTACCCAACTTAAATTCTAAAAGTAAAAGTATTTTTACCATTGCTTCTAAAATTTCAATATTTATATATTTTTAATTCAGTACCTATTTTCTTTTCAGTATTAACAAAACGTGCCATACAGCTAGTAAAAAATAAGTCTCTACATGGGGCTCAACGCACAGTTGTTTCTACGCATGTTTTTAGCAATTTATTGAATCTAAATACAGATGAGTCTAACCTTTTACAAACTGTATATTCAGATGTTAATGACTTTTCGAGTTCAGGATTTCAAAATCGTAGTGACTTTGTTGCTCACCAGTTGGAAACTCACATACTTAGTAAAACAAACCCTGGAATTACAGAAAATATTTCCTTAAGTGAATCAAATTCTAACTACACTAGAGAAGTAAGCAAACTCAGTAATCCATTCAATAAACCTGATTCAGTTCCTATAATGAAAGCAGCAAAATATATAGGCCAAATCAGTTCAGTTAGTAACTCTAAAAATATAGAAGGAGAAAAGCTGCATAACTCTAGCATTGGTGATTTCAAGCAATTTATTAGTTCTTTAAAATATAGTGAGATTTTTCCTGAACATTTAAATTATAAAACTCCCACAGGACAAGTCAATGATACCTTTGACTTTAGCTCAAGTTTTAGAAAATTTGTCACTGATTTAGAAGTAGTCAAAAATATTCAAGTTGTTAATACAAACCATGCCTGGAGCCTTGATACAACAGAAGCAGACACTGAAGAGTTAACTTATAATACAAGTGCATGTTTACTACCAGCTGAGCCTCACCAGTCAACTGTAAGCAGCACACAACCTTTAAAAGTTGAAGATTCAGCAGTTGTACTAGACATAAATCATCCTGTTGTAAATTCTTTTGGTGTAGAATTTGATGAACACCTCCCTATATCACCAAGTGTAACACTTCATGAAATTGAAAGTGAAGATTATTTTGTTGATTTACCAAACTCTTTAGCAAAACCAGATCAAAAGAAAACAATTGTTGAAGCTGATAAGGAGAAAACTCATCTGAAAGAAAAGAAGAGTAAAAAATCCCCAAAAAGTAAAGTAATTAATGTTGCTGGAGAATTTAATAAATTAAACCAAAAAGCGTATGCAGAAGCATGCTCTCACGCAGGATGTGTAAGTATATTTTTCTTTATTTTTTGGTCAAACTATGTATTATGTGTATATAACCACATTAATACAACCCCTTAAATAATTGCAATATTATTTTCAACAATTAATATTTTGAGAGTTAGTAAAGAAGTTTGTCAATTATTGTTGGCCCTACAGAGATGGATACGGAAGCAAATAACTATTAAAGATTATTCATGCTTTGATTGATTAAAAAGAAATGTAACATTTTGAATGTACAAACACTTCTTTCAATTAGTTACCCAAACAGATTTACATTAATCTTCTGAAATTGTTAATACCCTATCCTCAATTACGTTCAAAATTGAACTAAATAATCTCACACACAAAATAGATTTATATTTGCAAATTAGAAAATAGTTAAGCTTCTTCTAACTGTTTTAGACATTAAAAAGCTTTGAAAAATGGGTCCTTTGTCATTGAGCCATTTTTTTCTTAATTTATGACTTTGCTTGGCTTATTCCTTTGAAGTCCCTGAGGAGGAAAGGGCTGCAACTACACCTCTGCTCTGTTTTGGCCAGCTCTCTTTAGTTAGCCCTTGTAAGCTTAGCAACCCTTGCTTCTCCTTCCACTGTCCTCCTGCTTTGGTGGGCTTACTTTTTCTTTTCTGGGGACTGCGGTCCAATGGACGCTGATTCTTTGTGATGTTGACTTCTTCCCATCTTAAGGCATGCCTGATTCATCCCCATTAGCGGGCTTATATATCATAATTTATACTTAAACTGTATTTGTAATAATTTCCTAAAAAAAAAACAACTGGTACTCAAATAATTACTCATAATTTCATAATAAAGAAATTATCAAGATTTAAAGTATTGAAGACAGTAATTCTTTGAGTCTTAAATTTTAAGAATAATATATTCCTCCAACTAAATGGAGATCTAAAGCATCCTCCAACCCACTTCTGATTCTAAGGAAAACATCCAACATTTTTTTACTTTTTATTTCTAGGAACTTCTAGCTGTGCGCAATCTACAGTATTCTAATACAGCACATCAAATTGAATCAGTTGACATTTTGAATAGATTAATACATGCACTTGCAAAAAAGGTAATAGATGTGAATTAAGTTTAATTTCACATTACACAATTGTTTATATTGTAAAATATTACTAGTAACATTTGTGTACAAGTAATCTCGATTATTATTATGTTTTTTATATCCTTCTTTTATAATTAAAGAATTCTTTAATTTTGTTTGCTAATAGAAATAGTTAACTTGCCTAAGTATTACTTTAGCTCACTATAATTGTAATCCTATTGAAAATGGCCTGTTATTTTTTTATACAAATAGAAACAATTGTTGTTTTTTTTCATTTTCTGATTTTAAAAAATTGTATGTCTAAGCACCACTTTTATTTTTTTTTTCTAGAAAAACTTGTCAGCAATAAAAAACTTATTTGCATTGATCAAAAAACAAGGGTTGGTACCATCATTGCAAAATTATGCAGGTTGTCTGGAATGTATTGGTAGAATGAAAAATATGGACTATACATTATGTGAGAAATTATTGTCTGATATTAAGGATCATGTAAGTAAAATACATTACTATTTTAAATATTTAATTGCTGCTCTTAGTTTTTGTTCTGTACAAGTATTTGTTCTTATCAGTTAGTTAAATCAGGGCTTATTTATGTTGAGTGATAAAGTGCTATATAATTTTAAAACTTCTTATTTTGCATGTTTAGATTCAATAAGATAATGATACAGTGACTTTTAGCACCTTATATGGAAAACAAATATTCATTAGTTAAATAGAAATAGAAGAAATGACATTTGTATCAGAGTGCAAAAAGTTTAATATACTTAAATACTAGAAAAGGCTGATATGTTTTTTGTAATTCTTTAACTTCATATATTTAGTTTTGATTGAAATGTTCTTTAATATAATCATGTTTCTTATAGTTTATCATATTTTTCTTCAGGGCTATGACATTAAGGAACTTGTAAATACTTGTAGTTTTGAATCTGATGAGCTCACTTACATACTGAAGGTGATTTATCCAAGTGCTATTTTTTAACTCAAAAAACCTAAACTTGATATTCTAAAAAAAATCCACATTTATTAGCATTGTTTCCTTTCTTAGGCCATAAAACTTGTTGAACCTGACTTTGTTTTAAACCCACCAAAATTGGACCTGGACTACAATAATGACCTTCTCAAAGCACTTAATGCAACAAATGAAAAGGTATTTATATTTTCGAGTTGGCAGTTTTGATTGAAAAATAAATTTGTAGTTACTTCAGGTGATAGGTGATACAATTATTAATTTTTTTTTTCAAAACAGGCAGTTGAAAAAAATCAATATAGCATTGACGTGAGCAAGGATGAAATCTTTAAAAAAGCATTAGTCCAACTTAATATTGAAAAAGCAGGAGAAATCACAGTAAAGTCTATTTATACTTCTTCATCTCGTGTCAACCCCAAAGTTAACCTGGTAAGCTTTTTTATTATGTACTTTAATTTAAATTTCTATCTATGCATGACATGACAATATGACTTGTTCTAGTATTCTAGTCCAGTAAGCAGTTCAATCATTACTAGTACTACACTGTTGTATTGTGTTGAACAACCGTAAAGACCGTGTAGTGTCATGGAAAAGTCTGGAAATATTTTTAAAATTTGGTATGAAAACTGTGGGTGGCCTAAAAACTTCACTCATAATGTATAGCTTCTGTCTAACGAATTAATGAACTGGTCTAAATGGACAAAAAATATAATTCCATTGATCACAAAACTTCTTTTAAATCTTTTGTTTTTAGGAAAAAATACGTGCAAAAGTTTTAGATGATTGGAGAATGGTATTATTAGATTCGTTCAAGCAGAAACTTGAGGGTTTTGAAAAAAAAGCTCGAGGTATAAATTATTCTTTTAAAATTGTATCAGTTGTATGGTAGTTATAATTTTTACTAATTTAGAAAATCTGTTTAGAATATTGATTTCTCCTCTTTTGTATTTGATGGTAAATTTACTAAAGAATTATGTTCTTTTAGACAGTACAAGCATGAATCTTTACCCATATTTAAAGCTGCTCCCTCCAGAGGATTATGTCGATGTTCTTATCAAGGTAATTTTTTTTAACTAGGCAATACATTGATATTTACCTTTAGGTTATAGTACTTACTTTTAGGTTAAAATTAATTTCTCTAATTTGAATTTAGCAATAATTCTTTTAACATTAAGAAATGTCATATACATTGTAACTTAACTATAGATTACTATTTCTCACACTGCTTTTTTTTCTCTCCACAGTTCTTGAATAAGCTATTCTTATCATCTGAGGGATATAGTTCCACCCAGAGTTTCTTTAGGGTTCAGATAGGACATGCAATAAATCGCAAATACAATATCAATTCTAAGATATCTGCTGGCTTAGGAGAAAAGGTGAGGTTATAAATTCAGTTTTTCCATTAGAATCAAAGTGTGTTTTGTATACATAAAAATTCTTTTTAACGATGTATAGGCAACTTAATCAATACTTAAGTGATTAAAAAAACACTGTATTTAAGCAACTACAAAGTGTTTGTGATCCTCATTTGTCTCCAAATACAGTGGCCAGACTTTATAAAGACCCAAACTTGAGCCAAAATATACAAAATCTTTTGTCTGTTGCAAGCTTTTGTTTATCACATAAAATCAGTCACAACACAGCACATTTTTTTTTCTAGTACATTTAAATTTGAGTCACTGCTACTAATTTTTCTGTTATGTTTTCCCACCTTAGATGATGAAACTGTATGAACATTATTTGGAAAATCTTTTGGATAAAGATTACACACTAAAAAACCACAGGGTTTTGTGGCTACAGTGCATGCAAAAATATTATGACACTGTGAATATGGTAATTGTCTTCTTCCCTTAAGGCACTATTTTTTACTTAATGAAGTTAATAATTAGGCCAATAGTGTTTTGAATGACTATTCTTTAAATACTTAGGGTAATCAAATTTGTATAATTTCAGGATTTGTCTCAGAAAAAATGGCCTGCATATGTACACAGAGAAGTAAGAAAATTATTTTACTGCATTCATTTTGTTTGTCGTCTTAATGTTATATCTATAAAGATTTGTTATGCAATATGTTTTGAGGCTGGTCTGTTGAGTGATTATCCAAAACAGATAAAAGTTAAATAGGTATGTTTTTCTAAATATTTCATATTTATGTTGCACTTAGGTTGGGCGCATTCTTTTAGATATGGTTCTTTATGACTTGAAAATAGATGCAAATTTATTTCGACCCAGCAGTCCTAAGTAAGTATCTTTAATATTGTTTTTAACCTCTTACTGTCCTATGCTCCTTAATGCATTAGATATTTTTATATTTGTTACAGTCTGTTGCATCCAATTATGTATAGATCATTCATTTACACTGGTTACTAGGTTTTGAAGATACTGTCATAAGTTGTAAATAATGTTTTATTTACGTATTTTTATTGTTCTTTCACTAGTTATTAATTATCTTTGAGGTTTTAGAACTAGAAAGCATCTTTTTCAAAATTTTGGCCAATATAGTTAGAGCAATCAAAACTTGATAACTGTCTCCGCTAATGAATTTTGCTTCAATTATAATGTGAATAAAATGTTTAATATATTATATTATAATATGAGATTATTTTGATGACTGTTTTAGGAGATTTGTGCCTGCATTTTGCACCATATATAGACCTGATGTTACACTTCCTTCCAACTCTGAAATTAAAGTAAGGACTGACACTTTTTTTTACTGTACACATCTTTTATTAGTAATAATTTTTTCATTAAACTTAAACTTAAGTTTTTTAAAATTGAAACTTATCATCCGGAAATTATTTTGCATTTGTAATTATTAATTGATTTATTGGTCTATGTAGCTTCATCCTGCTGTTTCAAAATTGTTTAAAATGGACAATATGGAGTCATTTTCCTTTGAACCAAGCACTGTTCCAATGATAGTACCCCCAATTCCATGGATATCAAAGAATATAGGTGGCCTTTTCTTTGGGTCAAGTATGTGTATTACCATTGTTTAGGTTATATCCATTTAAATATAATATTAAAACTACTATTTGGTTATAAGAATTTCATAATTAATGTTATGGTAAAACTAACTAACAATACGTTTCAGTAAAAAGTGCTTTAAGTGGTTGTGCTTTCTGTGTTCATAGATTCTCTAATTAGGCTGAGTAGTGATATAAACAACATCGATGTTCTTAATGATGTCAAAGAAACTCAGTTTTCTGCTGTCCTTGATAGCTTGAACACCCTTAGTTCATGTGCTTGGATAATAAATAAACCGGTAAGATTATTTATTGTGTTTTTATTACTGAAATAATTTGGCGTTTTTTTTTGTTTTTTTTTGACATTTCATGGAGAATGTGGGAAAAGAGCAAACTATTTTTAAGAATCATTAGATTAATACTTTTTAGTATCTTACTACATAGGCTTTAACTTAAATGTCATTAAGTACAAAATTACTTTTTATTACAGATCCTTGACCTTCAGATAGAAATTTTTAACAATAAAGGAAATCCACAACTGAAAGTTTCTCCATCAGCTGCAGATTTACCACCCTTGCCTAATATCAAAGTGTATGCATTTTTTTCATTATGTTTTATTGTGCTTTTAAAAAAAAATTCCATGAGTCATGTTTATCAAATAGTTATTAAGATGATTTTTATTTTAAATAACAGTGACATGTCCAGTAGAGAAAAGGCTGCAGTGTACAGAGAAAGGATACAACTACAGCAGAAGAAACATGATGTTCATGGACTTTGGTGTTCAGATCTTTATCGACTGTCTATTGCTAATAAGGTTTATATTTTTTATTTTTAGTTATCTTTTATTTTTTAAAAAGTTCTATTGTTTTGAAGAGGAAGTCAATACTTTTACTTTTCACTGTGTAAATTCTGTATAATTTATCCAAATGAAACTTTTCACTATTATTGGTATTATTATATATTGCAGTTCAGAGATGAAGTATTTTGGTTTCCACACTCATTAGATTTTCGAGGGCGTACCTATCCACTTCCACCTCATTTTAACCACTTAGGTATGTAACTGCTTAGTTTTTATCAAACATTTTTTCACTTGCAGAACTTCATTTAGATTTCAGGGTAGTTTTTTGTTAACCTTTTAACTCCTAGTCATATTTCTCCCTCCCCAGATCCTAAGGAAAGGGGCACTACTCTATAAACATTAACCTAAATATAGGGTGGGTCTTGAAAAATTCACAAAAAATAAAATTTTCATCAACAACATACATACATTTTAAAAAACAATTTCTTAAATCTAACCTGTGCGTGATTTCGAATACTAAAAATACTGAAAGGAAGTTTGTTTTCCGTTCGTTTCTTTTAACTGGAGAATATATTTTGTAATAAATAGCTATAAAAAAAAGTATAATTATCACCGTAACAACACAATATAAAAATTCTGCTTTGGGCGACATCAGGCATTTAGCAGTAAAGGCTGCATAAGGAGTTTAAAGGTTAATGTAGTTCAATAGACAAAAAATAAAGTGGAGTTTTTTGCTTGCTGTAAATAAGATCTTTTTGAGTTAGCAGTCTTGGTGCTCAACATCTCCACATTGCTTAAGAACTGCAATTTCTTTTTCTTTGCTTTAATCTAAAAAAATATTTGTTGGCAAACTAAAGATTTTCTTTATATAACTATATCAAAGTAAAAAATTGATTTTGTTATACAATGTAATATTTAAATTTATACAATGTAATATTTAAATTTAATTTTTAAAGGTAGTGACAATGTACGAGGTATGTTACTGTTTGCAAAAGGAAAACCTTTAGGAGCAAAAGGATTTGACTGGCTAAAAATTCACCTGATAAATCTTACAGGACTAAAGAAAAGGTCAGTATCACTTTCCATGTATAGACTTAGGGCTCATATATATGAGTATTCAATGCTCACCAGAATATTCTAAAAAATTAATAGTTTTTAAATTCATGTAGCTAACAATTACAACTTTATGGTCATAGTATGTATTCTATATAGAATTTTGTACTATTGTACAGTTTATATTTTTCACAATATAATGTCTTTACCCAACAGATGTTCCAATGCTGAAAGGTTGGAGTTTGCTGAAAGTTTAATGCATGAAATTTTAGATTCAGCTGACAGACCTTTAACAGTATGTTTTTTTAAAATATAATTTAAAAAAACTTTTGAAATTAATGTCACCATTTTTTTATGTGTAAATTTATTAAATTTAGTTTTGCTTTTAAATTGAATAGATGTTTAGTTTTAGTTATTTGGGAATACTTACCAACATTAGTTCTCTAGTTACTTAAGCTAATTAATATTTAGTTCTGTAAAACTCTAGATAGTTGTCATAGTAGCTGTAAAATATTTTCAGCTTAATTTTTAAAAGGTGAGTTAATAATTAGTTCTTCTGTAAAAGTTGTCATCAAACAAAATGTGGCATTGATGATGATCAGCTGTCCTTATCTTTATTTTCTACTTAAAAAATACATGTACTTTTTTATAATGACATAATGCTCCTATTGTTTCAACTTTGATTTCAGGGTAATAAATGGTGGCAGGCAGCAGATGAGCCATGGCAGGCATTAGCTTGCTGTATGGAGATTGCAAAAATTGAAAGGTTTGATGGCAATAAAGAAGATTATATTTGTCATTTCCCAGTGCACCAGGTAATTTATTATTAATTAACAAAAGTTGCAATTGTTTTTATTTCTCATAATACTTAGACAAAAAAAAATTCTTTTTTTTTAAAACTTGAGATAAAGCCATTTGCTATTAAAAGTTTTGATTCTTTGCCTTATGTAGGCTACAGTTGGCTAAGTAAAAAAAAAAGCTTCACAGCTGAATATTGTTTAAGATGTTGATTTAGTTAAAACTTTATGTTTAGGATGGCTCTTGCAATGGGCTTCAGCATTATGCAGCATTGGGTAAAGATCAAGCAGGTGCTGAATCTGTAAACTTGCAACCCTTTGATGCACCTCAGGATGTTTACAGCGATGTTGTGGAACTGGTATTGAAAAATTACTTTTATACAAAGCTAGACTTACACACTGGAAAACCATAATTGTCAATAAGATAACTGGACTCTTTCTTTGATACAGGTGGAGAAAACTAGAAAAAGAGATGCAGAAGAAGGAAAAGAAATTGCTAAAGCTCTTGAGGGTTTTATCAAGCGAAAGGTAATAGAGTAATTTTAAAAGTTCAAGTTTTTGCATTGTTGTTGTGAAATAAACTGAAATCAAACTGAAAGACACATTAAATAGCATTTGGGGGGGGGGGGGGGGGGGGGGTTGTGTATATTTTATACAATTTTGAATGTTATAAAACCACTGTTACTTCCTAAAACTCTTTTTAGAAAATATGAATTTTTATAATCAGTGGTATTGGAAGGGGGAGTTGGAAACACTCTTAAAATCATGTTGGAATATTTACAAAATATTGGCTACTTTATATATAGAATTATAATATTTATGCATATTAGGGGGAAGCAGTCCCCCCCTACCTCCATCACTTAATAACAATGACTTTTTTTTTCTCCAGGTCATCAAGCAAACAATAATGACAACTGTATATGGTGTTACTTACTATGGAGCTAAGTTACAAATTCACCGTCAATTAAAAGATATCCCAAATTTTCCCAGTGAGCATGCATGGGGTGCAAGTCTCTACCTCACTGAAACAACTTTCAACTGCTTAAGAGAAATGTTTACTGCAACTAAAGACATCCAGGTAAATACTTAAATTGTATTGTTTTAACAGTACGAGGCAAGAGTAATAATTATGGAGCATCTCTTTCAGCCCAACCCCTAGTTCCAAATTGTCCAAAGCATACAAGAAGTTATTGAATTTTGGATAATAGCTTACATTGTGTTCTAAGAAACAGTAGAAGTTACAATTACCTCAGCTGAATTATATTAATTTTCCTTTTGTTTAAAATCTAAAATTAAGTCTTTTTTTTATTCCTAGGATTGGCTTACTGACTCAGCTAGACAAATTTCAGCTTTTGCACCTATTGACTGGTTGACTCCTCTAGGTTTCCCTGTTCTACAGCCTTACTTTAAAAAACAAGGCAAAGATGACAGTTTACACCACAAAGTGTAAGTACCATTGATTCACTAAGTCTCAAATTATAAGTTGTCCTAAAGAAAGAATGTGTGTTAAAAAAACTAATTTTTAAAATGAATTTGATCCTGCTGGTCAACATTTGTAATACTGTTTCCTTAAAATTAAGAGCCTATCCTATCCTCTGTGCCCATATTGTAAAACTCTAAATTAGCCAGTTCCATAGCAGACAAATCATAAGAGAGAGTAATATTTATCCTTTAGCTTTCAGAGAAAATATTAATGCAGAAAAAAAACTTAAAATTTATATCATAGAAGCTTGCAGGAAATTTTTTAAATAGAAATTTGTAACAATACTACTAGCTAATTTAATTAACTAAAATGCTTTCAATGTACTTTATATCAGCTTTTTGTATTTCATTATTTAAGTAAACCGAATACGATGAAGCAGAAAAATGCTTTTCCTCCAAACTACATTCACTCTCTGGACTCAACACACATGATGCTTACCTCCCTCTACTGCATGCAGTAAGTTACATTTTTAAAATGCAGTTTAAAAATTGCTGCAGTTTAAGTTTTAATTTATTTTAATAGTATTTGACAAAGATGTAGCTTTGTTTCAAACTTAATTTACAAATATAACTGATACAGTATATTTTATTATTGTAGTGCAGGTATAACTTTTGTTTCTGTTCATGACTGCTACTGGACCCATGCTTGTGATGTCCCAATTATGAACAAAGTAAGTATATTTGAAAATGTATCTAAATTTGTTAAACATTTACCACTTTAAAATAATGCAAAATTCAAAATAATTTTTATGCTAATCCCCTATCAAATTTATAACAATTAAAGTGTATATTTTAATAAATAGATTTTAAAATTTTAAAAGAAAAAAAAAACGACTTAATTTTGACGTTTAGCCATTACTGGGGCTGGGGTGTATTTGTTACAAACAATTAAAGATTAAAAATCTTAATAGTCTAAATACTAAGAGTGTTCTCGAAGTAATAAAAATGTTTAAAATGCTTAAAGCATTCTTAAAAAAATTCTTTCATTGTATGAACCAGATATGTAGAGAACAGTTTGTGAATATGCATAAACAACCACTTCTAGAGAACTTGTCTCAGCATCTAGTTGACCTGGTAAAGAGATCACATAATAATCCACAACTGTAAGTGCACATAAATTTATACCCTTAAACTTAAAAGTATATATATAAAAGATAATATATAAAAATAGTTGCCTTTTTCCTTGCTCATCTCATTAAACATTTTCTATTAAGGCAAGAAGATATGAAAGCAGTAGATATTCCAGCCTTGATTCAACAACTTGGTAATCTCCCAAAACGAGGTACTATACTTATTCAACTTATTGGTTTCTTTAAATATAACATTTTGACTCTTAGAAAATTACATTAAGTAATTTGGTATAGTTCACTAGAAGACTGATACTTTGCATGACATTCTAAAAGCAATCGAAGGAGTTTTGGAATTCAATTAAAGCTTGTAATTTTGTTTAAAATATCGGTCTGAAATAACCCAATCAACAATTTTGTGTCCCTGACTGTAGGGTCTTGTTTTAAAATTGTATGAAAACAACAAAAATCACAATTTAAAATTTTCAATAATTCTTTCTATTTTCAGGGACTTTTGACCTAAATAATGTGTTGGATTCAACTTACTTTTTTAGCTGATTTGTTAAGAAATTGTTAAAATTTATTTCTTAAAAATGTATTTTACTGGCCAATTATTTTTTCCATGAATAAATTGTGTATCTATATTTTACAACTAACAAATTGTGTTATCACTGTTTCATCCATGTTATGGAAAAGTAAATATCCTCCTACCAGTGATTTGATGTTTGACTAAGGTGATCTGTTATGTTAATTAAATTAATATGAGTGCACTGCCTCATGATTTAGCTATTTAGCACTGTTTGGTAGTAGCTTTTTTCACTACTCACTGAAAAATTTTGAATGGTCAATCAGAAATCTAATGTGGGATGTGAGTATTGATGTATGACAATTGTATTTTGCAGTAGTAAAAAAATGAAATTGCTGCTATGTAGAGATATTAATTGTGGCCTCACTATTAAATGAGAGCATCTAACATTCTAATTTTATTTTCAGTTGGTATTCAATAATTTTTTCCTCTGATAGGAAAGCATTAAAATTTTATAGATTTTATTTGAGAAGTAACCACTGTAACATGCTTGTTTTTAAGGTTACTTAAATAAAAATCATTTTTTTTAATTAAAAAACTGTATATAGGATGATTCTTTTGTTTAATCCACCAAGTGATTGACAAAGCTTACTTGTAAATTTTCGTAAAATACTAAAGTGGAAAAAAAATAGGTAAATAAAACAACCTATGAATTAGTATGAATTTATATTATACAAGGTTATTAAACCACCTCATTGATCTATACTTCATTTAGAATTAGTGCAAAAATGTTTCATATATACTTCAGCCATATCATTGGAAAAATGCTTAGATGTTACAACCCAAGCCTTTTTGTATTGTTTTTCGACATTGATGATGTCTAAACAATATTCTTCTATTCAGTGTTATTTTTTACTTTATTGAAATGAGCTATGGGGAAAACAGTACCACATTGATTAGTTTGATATGTTAATTTAAAAAAAATGTACATTTGGTTCATATTAAAAAATATAATGGTACACTCTGTATATATTATGTAACAGTAACAGTTACGTTTATTACCTGAAGTATTTATTGAGATTAAACATTTTTGCTAATGTTATTCTAAGTTGTTATAGATAAAAATATTATTACTGAAAAATTGTATCTTTCAATTTTGTCCAATCTGTGATAAAATGGATTGTTAGGTTTCACTTGATTTTCTTATATTTTGCCATGTAAAAATAAAATAAAATTTAAAAATAATAAATATGTTTACTTTTTACATTATGCTGCAAAAAAAGCCTGTTCTTTTACAATAGGTTAAAATTTAAACTTTTTTATGTTTAATTCCCCTGCGGCCTATTATAGATTACAGATTACATATGTTGTCAAATATTGAATCTTCAACTCTTGTTGAAAAAATTAAAACATATTAAAAATTATTAATTAAAATTAGTAGGCCTATATTAGGCCTAATTAAAACGGATTCAGATAAGTAACAGACTTTGCGAGCTTAGGTTTAGATTGTGTTATCATAAATAAACCGGGGGGGGGGGGGATTATTGTGAATATATTGCTTTGAGATGGTGGCAAAAATGCAAGAGAAGTCAAATGTTTTTGTTTTTCGTTTTATATTTTTATGTGGGGGGGGGGGGGGGGGAAAGGATGGCTTCCCCTTGAAATAAAACACCGACTGCGACCTGAGGGACAATTATTTAATCTTGGCCTAGTTAACCTGGTCACTAGCCGTGTTTTCGGTCATCTCTTAGGGTCAACTCCACCGAATACGAAAAAGAATAATCTATATATATAATTCTCCTCTTCGAGCCGTTAGAAAACAAGCTGCAAACGCTCTCCCTACCTCCCCACCCCTACATGGTTTTAGTGAGCTGTGTTCACTCTAAATGTTTACAAGCAGAGCCAACGATTTTAAACGTAGGGGGAGGGGGGGGGGTTATGGTCCTTAACGAGCTACTTATAGTGTTTTAAAGAAATATTTTCAGTGTCAGCGTTGGTACTGTCGAATTCACAAATTATGAATTATTGAAAATTAGAAACAACTAAATAGCGGCGTATGTTATGCCGCGGGCCGGCTCGTTAATTTTAAATTAGAAAATTTAACCACTGTCTTCCCCACCAACCCCGGGGAAAACGTCATGCCTGGTTCGAAATTTCAATGGATCTATTCTTTCTAGAATCTAGATCTATCTAGTAACTATAACTATTGACTGCTAGATCTAGATCTATAATAGATCTATATAATTTAAAAATGTGTCGTCCATTAATGGCTAAAGTCGTTTGGGAAATGTATTGTTAATATAGGAGATTTTTTCCCAACAGCTCATACAGACTACAGACATAGATGTAGATCTAGATCTAGATCTATTTTAAAATGCCGTTATAAAGATTCAAGTGTTTCACCTAAAATATGACATTCGGTGTTTTTTAAGATAGGATTTTTATTGCGGTTCCGGTAAATATCCAAGGGTAAGGGGACTTAATTGAGAATAACAGTGTTCCAAATTCTGATGGTAGGCCAAATTCTTAGTGTTAATAACGAAATTTATCTAGATCTAGATCTACTAACTACTAACTAAAACTAGACTAAAAGAGTAAGAGTCTAGATCTTAGAATCTAGATCTAGTCTAGTAAAGTGTAGAATCTAGACTAGTCTAGCTAGAGAGTCCTAGAGTGAGACCTAGTCAACACTCCAGTCTACCATTGTGATGACTGTGAGTGTGAATCACAGTAAAGTCACAAAGTGTGAAGTGTTGTGACAGTTGACTGAGTTGAGTGACTGACTAGACTCTTGAGACTTGAGTAGCTAGAGGCTACTCTAGGAAACTGATTAAGATTAAATATAATTAATAATTATCCATAGGCCTAGACCTAATCATCAGTATCATAGTTGAGTGGCAAGTTAGAGTCTTATACCAGAGTTGAACTTTTCTCAAGAAACATGCAGCATATTTAATTAATAATTATTTAAGATCATATAGATCTAGATTAGTGATTAGTGCATGGAGACATTGTCATGGACTCTAGTTAAATGTTCTTTTTTCAGGTACCATCTTGTCAGAGCCTTGCCTTATCATCTCAAGTACTTTCATCATCAATAATTATTAATTTGGAGCCTTTATCTTTTTGATGGAGATAATGCATTAAATTTGTCCTCTCACACATCTCAAGATAGTGGGCCTACAGTAAATATGGTTGTTTGTTCTGAACAGGTATTCATAAATAAATACTAATGTTTAATTTTTTAATTTTTCATTTATCATAGTGCTACATAGCATTTTAAAGTGATCTTCCAACAATAACGTTGAACAATCTTTACAGTCTTTACTGTTCAGTTGATAAACTGATGTCACAAACCCCACCCCCTCATGTTATCTGCAATTTGACAACAAAATGTGTATGAAAGATGGAGTGATGGAGACTTATGGGATTGATCGCAAAAGACATAACACACCAAAGTCCTAAGGGGAGGAGTGCACAAAATAACTATTTAAAGAAACAGAACACTTAAAAACATAAAATGAAAATCTATATATATAATTCTCTTCTGGGAGCCGTTAGAAAACAAGCTGCAAGCGCGCGCCTTGCAGTCCCCTCTCTTCCTCTCTATCGCTACCACCCCCCCCCCACCCCCTCAAATGGTCAGGTGAGTTGTAGTTCACGCTAAATATTTACAAAACAATCGTAGAGCCGGGTTTGGTGACGGGTATTAGGGGCAGATAATTCAGTTTGAAACTATTTTAAACTTGGAGGAGGTAACTAAGAAGAGGCTGCTTTCACGGGGGGGGGGGGGGATGGGGGTTTAGTGTTTTAAAGCAAATATTTTCAGTGGCAGCATTGGTACTGTCGAATTCACAAACAACTAAATAGCGGCGTATGATATGCCGCGGGTCGGCTCGTAGTAAATAAACTGCAACAATAAACTGAAAGTGTGCAGTAATATTTAAATGTTTGTAAACATAAGTAAAAAAAAAACAGGACATTTGAAAATTTAAAGCAATAAAAGGCAGAAAAAATTGGTACCCTGTATTTCTTCTTTCTTAATTGTTGACTTACTTAGTCCTCTTTGCTCCTTATGGAACATAGGGCCTCAACCATTTCCTTCCATTTCATCCGATCCCCCAAGACATCCATGTTGGCTTCAGTTCTTCAAAAAGACTCCACTCAAGCGCTTGGCGTGTAACATTTGGGTGAGCCTTTTGTAGCGTGTGTCTCACCCAGTGCCACTTCCTCCTTCTTATTTGCACACCCATAGGCTCCTGCCTTGCTTTTCTCCATAATTCTATGTTCGGCACTTTGTCCTGCCATCTCAATTTCAATATATGTCTAAGGCATCTGTTCATGAAGGTCTGTATGTTTGCTGTGCTTGCTTTGGAGACTCTCCATACAGCAGAACTGCCTTGACAATTGAGTTAAATATCCTAATTTTTGTGGTAACGGAGATTGCAGAACTTTTCCATATGGGTCGCAGAACTGTGAAAACACAGCAGGCTCTATTAATTGTAGCACATATGTCCTCTGTGCCTCCCGATTTGCTGATCTTGCTGCCAAGGTAGACAAACTCTTCCACATCATTTACCCGTCTTCCATCTATTGTCACTGGGGCCTGCTGGTTATTGTTAATTCTCATCACTTCTGTCTTTTCTTTGTTGATCCTGAGACCTACGCACTGAGAGATGGCTCCTAATGCATCAACATGCATTTTTCTTTCATGTTTTGTAGCCTGTGTGAGAGTAAGGCAAGATCATCTGAAACTCCAGATCCTCTAATTTCCCTGTGAAGATTTCCACCAACGCAGTTAAGTACTAAGAGTCAACATGGTATGCACCATACAGCCACTTGACTCCAACTGCAAGGCAGTAGCTGTTTGATTAATTTTTCTTCTAGATAGGTTGCAGAACTCAGGAGTTAATAGTTACATTCCCAACCATGCCATTCCCTGTGCTTTCTACTTAAAAGAAGACAATAAAAATTAACAGAAAAACTCAACTTTTTTCATAAAAATGGAACTTAAGGGGAACTATTCTAAAAATATTTTGCTTAAAGACAGCAGCTTTTTAAAATAGCAAATTTTAAAATCTCAAACGTTGTTAAAAGTTAATTTTAATGACATATTTATCAGTTTGGCATTCAGTAGTAAATTACTATTCAAATTTCTAATTAAACTGAAAACAATTTATGTGGAAAAAAGTTTGGGACTAAAAAAAATTAAACTGTATAGAGATCTATATCTAACTATTTTAGCTAAATAGATCTAGCCACTAAATTAATTTAATATTTACATCAATTAAGTTTACTAGAGTTTAACCTAGCCAATTTACAGGCATTCTAAAGAAAAAATACACATTTTGTTAGATTTTAGTGGTCTATGTCAGTTCTTCAGAATAAAATTTCATAGAAACTACATAAAATGTTAAAATAACAAATTTCTTCCATTTTGAGTACCCCCTTTTTCAATTGTATTTTTTTCTCAAAAATTTCTCAATTTAATTGTGATTCTGAAAAAAACCCACAGTTTTGAAACTTTGGATTTAAATTTTGGAACAATACTTTTTGTGATTATTAATATTTTATTATTTTTCAGAGCAAGACAGACTGTTAAACTGGCAAAATAATGATTTCAAAAATTGTAACAGTGGGTGTAAGGTTTGCAGCCAGGGTGCCATGGAAAGCTGTATATGTTGTCTTTGCTATGTTTGTGCTCTCACTGTACCTGATGTTTACTGTTGTTAATGATCGCTACATGCATCATATGCCATGGTATGAACGGCCAGCACCGTGTATAACCCCACAGCTCATCATGGATAAGCTGATCAATCTTTCCTTTGCTGTGTCTGATATTCTGACAAAGCTGAATGTATCCCATACATTATGTTATGGTACTTTGTGGGGTGCACTAAGACATGGAACAATTTTACCATGGGATAACAATGTTGATGTAAGTTGGATCAGTACATTTTACAATTAAGTAAGTAAAATACAGTATTCTTTCAAACCCTGATTAGTTGATGGGGCAGATGAAGTAGAGTGGTATATGCTATGCCCGCGAAGTTTACTTTCCTTAAAATGAGTCATGTTCTCGTTAGTGCTGGCTGAACTCTTGCACTTTCTAGGCACTCTGAGCCTGGGATCTGAGCTCAAGACTTTCTGGTTAGCAGTTGTACATTCAACCATCTGACCAGACCATCCCCAGATTTTACTATTGAGCAATACATATTTACTGTTCTTAAACAAAATAATTACAATTTTATGATACTTTTTTAAGTTTACCATTTAAAAAAAAATTCAAATTTTCAAGCGGTTAGGCCTATATTTTGTTTTATATATTTAAGTTTACTGAAGCTATTGAAATAAAAAATGTAAATACTGATACATTTTTTTTTTCAGTTTTGTGTTTTAAAGAAAGAAATACAAGCAGTGCCTTGGGAGAAGCTGAAAGGACACTTTCTGGCAGAAAATATTAACTTCTATTATGATTATAGACATGGAATATATATAATAAACAATGGCCCAGCTGAAGTAATCATAAATGTTTTCTATATTACTCCATTTGGTGAGGTCTTACAAGATGGATTTGAAAACCGATTTCTGTGGTTCTTTCAAGAGCAACCTTTGTCTTTTCCCCTAAGACTCTTAGAGCCTCCATTTAAGAAAATACCATTCCATAATCGCCAAATGCCTGTACCTCATGAAGACATTGAGATTCTTAAATATTTATACAAGCATGACTGGTGGTTGATTAAGAGCCCGCCAGGATGCTCACAAGGAAGTAAATGAATCCTCAAAAAAAATTGTCACTCAGTATTTTCACTATTTTAAGTATCTGGCAAAGGAATACTTTCAGTGTTGAAGAAAACAAGGATTATCTATCATCTACTAGCAAGCAGAAAGTGTGTAAAAGAACCAAAACATATATGATTTTAATGAAGGCCCAATGAAACTATTGCTTTGCATGCAGTGTTACCAACTTTTTGTCTAAATCAACCCCACATGGAGTGTGGTCATGTGCAATAAATGTTTGGGAATGTAGATCATGTACCTTTAAGGAACCTGTTTTAATGTTATCTTCTGCTACACTTATTGCACTTATTTAATGCCAAATCAGTCAACACAATGTCTTGGCATTGGAACTATATGATCATAGGTAAAAAAAATCCCACTGTTTATTCCTTTACAAAACATAATGTAAAAATAAATATGTTCCTATCTATCACACCGGTTGAACCTACTTGACGATCTCCATCAATTTTACTGTGTCTTTAGACTACAATTAGATTTCCATTACTTGTATTATCCCCTGAACATCTTTTATTAGTTCCCATTTTGCTGTATTGTATTTCCTATTAGATGTGTAAACACACACCCACCCCTCCCCATTGGCTGGCATTAAACTGTGTAAATTTAGCCTTGTATGTCATTTACACATACCTGAGCGATCACATGGAGCATGTCCAAATCTACAAAAAATTTCTGTGACAGTTTTTATCAACACTATTTATAAAGATGTGCACTCTTGCAAACCTTTTTTTTCACCCAGAAATATTTCTTTCATTGTTAACTTATAAACTAGTATATAATAATATACTATAGTTTATATATTACGGATAAGGAGCTAGGGATTCTAATATAATGCAAAGTATGTGAAAATGTGTAAAAAAAAGTTGTGATCTCTGTGAGTCTTTACAATTAAGTTATATCAAAATTGTAACCTAAATTGCTTTTACAATAATATGCAAGTTTGTTTAATACACATAAAGACAATGTGCATTATTTAAAGGTTTTATGTATATATTTCTTCATTAGATAAAAAGTGATATTTCATTAGTATGTTTTTTTAGTATGAATGTTATTATTAGCTTTAAATAACTTTTTAAAATTATTGCTTAAACTTTTGTAATGTTTCAAGCATATTTTTAAATTGACAATTTAGTTATCCACACTCATTTTTTTTTAATATTTTATTTTCCTAGCTTATACCTTTAACTTTAAACAATATTTTTGCTACACAAGCACTTGTATGGGGGAAGGCTCCGGTAAAAAAAACTTTTTTAATACTCGTTAGAAAACAGTTATTTCTTTACAGATTTATTAAGATACATCCGCATATGCTTTTCCACTAAAAAAATTTTTGAAAAAATCTTGGTAACTATGACAACGGCGGCCATCTTGAAAAATTAACCCCTTCGTAGGTTTTCCACCATTCATAAAATATTACACTTTAAGCCCAATAAACAATCAATTCATAATCTTCTTCCATATTTTGGGGCAATCAGCTAAAAATTTTAAGTGCATATCTTCAAACTAATTTTTTATGAATTTTCAAAATTTGCGTCCGTTCAAAACACTTAACTTTGGGGAATTTTGGGGCATTAAAACTAGTGTTTTGAAGATATCTTAATAAAGCTGTAAAGAAATAACTGTTTTCTAACGAGTATTAAAAAAGTTTTTTTTTACCGGAGCCTTCCCCCTTATTAAGTAAACAAACAATAGGAGTACAGGTTATTTTAAAAATTGTTAATTTTCATAGCATGATTGTTATTTAATTATAAGTTTACTAGAAAGATCATGCCCAGAGTTGTTCTTTATTTAAGCCAGGAGTATTTGCTCTATTATAATTTAAAGCACGATCCAATATAACAAAATACATTGTTGCATATTATACCTGAGCTACATTTAAATGGTTTATCCTGTATGTAACATTATATCTCATTTTTTTACAAATGTATGTAAGTATAAATAAAGCTTAAATTTACAGTGTTGCTGTAATCATCAGTTTTATAAAATAATTGTTTTGTAGATTGCCAGACTAAAGCAGTGTGTTTGGACAGCAGCAACAGAGATTTGAAAACTTCTCTACTCTACCACTTCGTTTATCACAAATATAAAAAAGTACTTTTCAAAAAGCATGATGTGATATGTTATTTTTTTGAAAAACTTTTTTTTTCAGTCTGCATAATATTTTTTTTACTGAAATTTTAAAAATATTATGCTCAATTTTGCTGTTTGTCACATATTTAACATGTTCCATGGCTGTGCTGTAATTTTCTGTGAAGAAAAATGCTTCAAACACTTGTTGTTCCTATAGGAAATTTAGAACTAGGTTTTATCTGTTTGCTTAGTGTAGTTATATATTTAAGTCTTTAGACACAAGACATAGAACAACTAATGTGATTCTACAACCTTGTGGAGTATATATACAATTTAGTACATGCATTGTTGAGTTAGCTTGTATAACTGTTAGTTACCTTCACCTGGCCTGTTAATTTTATTTATTTAAAATAACTTAAATTTGTACCGTTAGTGGATAATCAGTAAGAGAAATCGGAGTATAGTTTTAGCTTACAGAATTTTATTCTGTTAAAATCTACTTATAAATAACCTGGCATTGTAAAAATTTACATTGTTGAAAGTGGGCCTTGCCATGAAAGATACTCAATATTTTTTAGTTCACAATGTGTTGTTTTGGTACAGTGCTATATATCCTCAATAACCATTTGTAACTAGCATAACTAGTTAGGATAAAGTACTGATGTATCAGTCATCTACAATAATGAGGGGAAAAAAATCAAAAGAAAGAGGTTTGGAATAAGTTCTTGTTATCAGTGGATGCATCATAAAGTCTAACTCAGCTGTTGTTTCAATTTCTATGTGACATTCCTTTGTTTTATACACTTTGTAAATGTCTTATTTAAGATTGGTGTGCTTTTAAGAAGCATGATGCAGATTTTTAAATTTCTGTTTTTTATGCTAAAAAGTAAAAGAAAATTTCACTAATATTGAAACATTTGTAATCATGTTTGGTTATGACTTGAATGAATAAAAATATGGGACCCTCACTTTCATAATTTACTTGTTAATTTTTTAATAAGATAATTTATTTTACTCTTTCTGTAAGTGCCTACTAAAGGGCATGCTGAAATTTCTTTTTTACATTTCCAGAAAGAATCCTTTGCTTAATTTTTTTTTTGTCATATTAAGTTTAATATCTAAGTATTAAGCTTCCAAAAGCATATATTGTTTACAATTGTACATTTTATATAACAATTATTTTTTTCATCCTTCCTAATAAATTTTTACAAGTTAAAATTCTTACATTTATCATATCACTACTACTATTTCGGCTATTCATAAGCAGTACAATAATAAAAGTATAAACATTTTAGAAATGTTAGTGTATTATCAGTTCACTGTAGTTTAAGAAATCATATCTACAAAATATTCATATTTTGACTATGAATATTTCAGTAATGCTCACTCATTGTAACTTCAAAGTAATATTTAGACTTCATAAATCATTTTCATATTTTTAATCTGTTGAATTCAAATTTTAAATTAACTCTTTTTCAACAACAAAAAAAAATGTTTTTTAAACACATTACATTTAACAAAACATGGTTCATATAGATAAAAGGTAGTAGAGTTTGACTTAACACTATACTGGACTAATAAGAAGCATAGTTTACTATTCTAGCTAACCCATATAAAAAGGTGTTACTGGTGTAACCTATCGTACATTGTATATTAAAAAAGGCTAAAATTTGTTGAGAATTAGAATAGTTTCAGATTAATCTATATAATCCTACTTAGGTTTTTTTTTTACAAACAGGATAGATCTCATAACATGGCAGAACTCTTTATAACATAGTCAACTAATACATAATTTTTCATAATAAAATTATTGAAACATTTAGATATCTGTAGGAAATATACAAGGACTGCCAAATAATTTATTCTGCATTATCGATTATTTGTAATGAGAAATAATCATACCACCACTCACTGATTATTGTTTTTTAATTCAAAATTGTAGGAAAATGTGAGAAACTAATAAATAAGCATAAACTCAAGTGTTGACCTGTTTAATTGTCAATTAAAAATATACAATGAACAGTTTTAAAAGACACCATTTTACACTATTTTTTTTACTTCCAGTATGTCAGTTAATGTAAGCTCTGATGCATGGTCACCTACACAAAATACTGAACAGCAGTTTTAAAAATCAAAATGCTAATTACATATACAGATTATACAGTGTATAGCTTCAAAGAACAATGTTTTATTTTTGCAAGGATTAATGTATAAACAATTTTAGTTTATTTTTTATTTCCTGTTGATTTGAGTTGCATATTGTTAATAAAAGAAAGAATTTGATTATGCTTTTCTAGTTCAGCTTCCAGTTCAGATATTTTATCAGTTTTTTGTTTTATCTTCTCAACTTGTTCTTGGTTGATTCCCTCCAAGGTTGTTGCCTATTTATAGATGCAAAGAAATTGTTAAAGATGAACAGCAGTATTTTATGAGTTTTGATAACTAAATAAATCTATTTCTAACTAGAAATATTAAAACTAATTTTTATGGACTGAGCACTAAATAATTTTTTATTTAAGAAATAAATAATCAATGAGTTAGCCCAATTGCAAGTAAAATACCTACCCTCTGTTGTAGCTGGCGGCAAGAGTTTTCACTTGTGCTGAGTTGGTTTCTCAACTTATCTACATAAGCTTCTATATCTTCTTTTTCTTTTTCAAGCTCAGAACGTTCTTTTTCAGTATCATCATACTTACTCTGTAGTACTTGCAATGTTGAATTTATTTCTAAAGTGAAAGATTCAGAAATTTTAGTTTTGGGAAAATAGTAACTAAATTTAAAAAATAAAGAACAAAGAGACAATTTACAATGCATTCTACTATGAACATAAATTCCAGTTCTTCTCTGTTCGTAATTGTAATGTTGGCAGGGATTTCCTCCAATACAATTAAGTAGTATAGGTCAAATTGTTATGCACCATATTGACTCCAAGTTCAGCCTGCTTTTTTGTCTGGATTTGCTATCATAGCCTTGGTCCAATCAAGAACAACAATGCACTAAAAGTAAGATTTTGGAGTTTCTCTCCTAGATGGGTTTTTGCCCCCAGTAATCAAGCTTCATCTAACCAGCTGTGTATTATAGGACTACAATGTTGAGTAATGAATACTTGCTTTGTAATGAAGCATCTTTTTCTTTGAGTTGTTTAGACAAAGATTTTCTCTCTTCTTCTAGTTGTTTGCACTGGTTAGATAACCTAAAAAACAAAAAGTTGTAATAATGTTATATAAATTCAAATGAATTTTGTTTTTCTGTGTAAATGTAATTGATCCTACTTACATGTCATACTGGTCTTTCAATACTTCATGAGCTTCTTGCAGAGCTTCCTTCATATTTAATAATGTCTTATTCTCTCTTTTACAAGCCATTATAGTCTCTTCCAATTCCATACATCTAAAATATAAATTCAAAGTGAACTAAGTACAGCTTTTGCAAACATTTAGTAGTCTAATTACTGAAAAATAAATGTAAACAATTTTTTATATAGACTTATTATCTTACTTTTCAGTTGCTTCATCTTTTTCTTTATTCAAGGCATCCATTTCTTCCTTAAAACTAGATAATCTAAAAAAAAAAACACATGGTTCAAACATTTAGAAATCTTTAATTGGTTTTTTAAACATTTTTGAGTAAAAGAATATTTTCAAAAATTGGTAATATAGTTGCATATGACAGGACAAACCAAATGTTTTGAATCCTATTTATGAAAATGTTTTTAGCTATGATTATGAGAAGTAAGTTAACATGATCAACTAAATTAATAAAACCAGAGCACTTACTGTTTTTCATATTGTTCCTGTATTTTATCTGCATTTATCTTTGCTTCATTCATCTGTGACATGATGTGTTCCGTCTTCCTCTCTGATTCTTTCAAAATATTTTGTAGCTTTTTCATCTTTTGATATATGAAAATTGAATGTTACAATGTTTTCTGAAAACTTGTTTAGCTCTAGAGACCTGTTATTTATAGTCATTAAAAAAGCACACACTTACCTCAGCAGAATGGGAAACCTTGGTAGCTCTAAGCTGTGCAATTACTCTATCAGCTTGTGTAAGCGCTAAACTTTTGGCCTCCAGCAGATTATTTAGATGCTCCTCTTTTATCTGTGTAAATATTAAATTAAATTCATTTGTAAAGTTTCCTATAACATAAAAATAGATCAAAATATAGTTACCTGTTACTACAAAATTTTAAAATACAATTTGTTTTTAAGTACAAACTAACCTGCAGAGATTTTATATGATGCTCAAAAACTTCAACTATTTCTACTACTTTAGGTTCTTTTGACTGTAAATGAAAAGATTAAAAAAAAATGCAACAATGAATTTATTTTTATTAAATATTCAACACAGCAGATTATTGTAAATATATCCTTAGTCTGCAAATGAGCAGTATTGTAACAACAGCAAAATTATTGTTATTGTTGCTAGCAAATCCCACACTGACTGCTACAGTTTATCTTAAAATAGAACACTGGTAGAACTGTGAAAGCCCAAATATGGCTGTGTTTGAAGGGTCATAAGGTCGTTCATTGTGACCAGGTGGATTGAAGCAAAAATTAAAGCTTTCCACATTTTTAGAAAAAAAAAAAGGCATCAGAAAATCATCAAATTTTTTGGCGGAAAAATATATTTAAAAAAATATTTATTACTTAGACGATGAACTCAAGGAGTATCCTGAGTTAAGTCTACCAGTTAACAGACAACTAGATTTATATTAATTTTTGCACTTATTCCATTGATATGAAATTCCTTATTGATTTTCAAGCAAAGCAGTTTAAAGAGTACTGAGTATATTAACAAAAACTCCATTCTTTATCAAAATAAATAAAGATTTCATTGATTAGCTCAGAGCAAGCTACAACCAAAACATTTAAGTTAAAACAGCATGTACAGTTGGTTCACGGGTTATAAAATATTAAAAACCTAGAATATTATGTTCAAATGACTAATAAAAAAAGACATTATTTTAAAAATGTAAATAATATAATAAAAGTTTATGCCTACCTCCATAATGCTTTCCATTTTTTCAATTAAACTCTCTAATGATAAATCATTCTTATCATAACTTGTTTCATTCTTAGAATTTCCTTTGCTTTTATTTTCCACCTGGGCATAAGATGTGCTAGTAAGTGGTTGGACTCTGTTTTCCTTGCTTTCAAGTACACTGCTGGAAATTATTGCCTGTTTTCCTATTGTTTCACTATTTTTTCTGCTACGTTTTAGTGACTCTTTTTGTTTATTTAAGCATGCAACTGTACCACATAGGCTGAAAAATAAATAGTTTCTTTTTACATTTCTAAAATTAACTATTTTTTTTAAAAAAAAACAACAAATGCACTCAAGTTATAAATTGATCAATAAACTGTAATTTCAAAAATTTGATACAAGAAATGATAACTCTTCTATAATCCTTTTCTGCATTAACAACCTTCAGAAATGCTTAACATTCTTTAGTCATTAACACCCTAATTAACTACAAACCTTATGTCGGGTGTGGCATCTTCAAATCCCATGACAAAACACATAAGCCGTAATGCAATTTCTACATGATCTTGACATGTAGACATAAGACCAACAGCAATTAAGCTCATCATTCTTGGCGACTAACAAATAAAGTCATGAGAAAAGCCATTAGAAAAATAAACGTGACAAGAGTGTCTGTTATTTTATACATAGATTGCCTTATGTTGTGTAGTAATTAAGATTTAAATTAGCTGTTATACCTTCAGTACTTCCTTCAAACATTCTGAAAGTCCTTGAATACATTTCCGTAATTTCCATGCAAGATCCAAAGTTAATAGTCCACACTGAGTACTCTCTTCTCTGTAACAAAGTATAATACATGCATAGGTGTTTCTCGGGCTGGGAGGTAGCCTCCCAAGAAATTTTGGAAATTTATTTTTGCAAAAAAAGTAGTCTTTATTAAAGTTTAACTAAGCTTTTTCATATTTTTAAAATTTTTATGACTATTTAAATGCTTTTCTAAATGTTACTTCATGCATTTTTGTGCATCTATAGGCAAATGTGGGAGAGCCATAAAAACTTAGCCCTCCCATCAAGTTATTTAAATACATTAACCGCGACACACAAACCCAAAGGTTTGATCCACATAAGATTTCATGCTTATGTCAATATTTAATTTAAAGAAACACAACATGCTGAATAAATTCTTTTTACCTTTCTACACTATCTGGTAAGTATGAGGATGCAGCAGACAGCTGTTTCTCGAGGAGGTTGGCCATACTATCTAGTGTTAATAATGTGCTTATTGTATCTTTGCTCTGTTTCTTTGAACACAACACTTGGTGAAAGAAAAAAATTAAAAGGGAGGTGATAGTGATAGGCATACGTAAAAGTTTTTAAATGTAATTTTGGTGATCGTATTTCATTTGGTGAGATATGAAAGGTCCTTTTACCATTTAAAATCTTGATGATACGAACAGTTTTTTCTGGAGAGTTTGTCTGGTCTGGTCGGGTTAGAAAATCTGTAAACACTGGAGTCAACAAATGAACTGGATAGCTTTCTGTACTACAAATACTATCCTGTGTGAAGATAAAGCAATCATAAATAAAATTAAATCATTCAAAATTAAATAGCTGAAAAGTATATGTGCAGAAGTTTAGTTCCTAATATTTT
Organism: Physella acuta; assembly: GCF_028476545.2. Classification (NCBI taxonomy): domain Eukaryota; kingdom Metazoa; phylum Mollusca; class Gastropoda; family Physidae; genus Physella; species Physella acuta. Next base: position 54,288 of record NW_026733487.1, read on the forward strand.
TAGAAGTTTCTAAACTCAGTGCTATAAACCAAACTACTTCAAGTTGGGCAAAAATGTCAAATCTTATTCAATAAATAAAAATAATTTTGCATGGTTTATATTAATTTAATATATCTAGTTAGGTTAATATTATGTAAAATTCTTAAAGGGCAGTAACAAGAAAATATTCCAAAAATGTTTGCCATTTTAAGTTGTTAATCAACTTTATTTTAACCATACGCACCAGAATACAGTTTTTTAAATGGGCGATTTGACACTACCTACTTGGCAAGTTTCAAAAAGAAAATCCAAAGCTAAACATGGTGCTCTGCTTCTTAGATTCGGTTCTTGTGCTGCCCAATGTATACAGCACAATAATATGTTAGTGTCAGGTTTTAAGGCAGTTTGTTGGACTTCTGACATTTCTGTTGCTGAAACTTTTCCTTGGGCCAGTGGTGTAAAAAGGCTTGAGTTTATACATTGCCGAATAGATGGCACAGTGCAGAGACTGAGAAGAAGTTCAAACATCTGTAGAGATAAAATGAGAAATACAGTTTAAAAAAAACCATTTAATTTAATGGTCACAAAAAATATACTTGTAAGAATAGCATACGAACAATCAATGAATTTTACCAAATACTAGTATTACCTCAGCAGCAGTTTCATCTGAGCCAGCAGGTAATAACAAGAGGATATCTTTCATACACTTTGATAAATGGCGATATCTGAATAGAGAGTTACCATAAAAATATTCTGTATAGACATACCAGATTTATTTTGTTCTTATACCAGATTTATTTTGTTCTTATTTAATTTATTTGTTTAAATATGAGACTATTGAAGATGGTTTTAAAAAAAAAATTTCTCGAAGTATTATTTCTAGCTATAGTAAATACTCATTAACACTATGTAATATTCAAGCTACTCAGAAAAAACTTGTTTGGTTAAAAATTGCTTTAAACAAATTTTAGATTTACTTGTTTATACAGATCTGCATTTGTGGGTGTCGAATTAAATCTGTAAGTAGGTCCGCAGCATATTTCCATGCCACTGTCTTAAAGCTATTTTTTAGAACGCCAAATATTGCTTGCATAGTCTGTTCCACATTATTGCTCTCAAAGAAAAGCTGAAATTAATTTCCAGCAAATGGTTAAAAATGTAAAATAAATTCTGAATTATAGTTGCATAATTTTAGATAAACATTAATTTTTTTTTTTTTTTAAATCTTCTCTACAGATTAAATTGGAAAGTATTATTGACTACTTTTTCATTAATTAAAAAAAAATGTTGTGATACCAAAATAATTTGTGGTGAACTAAAATTCAATTACCTTTTGTCCCTCACTTTCATTCAAACATAAGCTTGTGAAGATACGAAGTGAGAAAATAACCAAGCTTTGGTTTTGATTATCAAAAAAGTTGCACAGAGCTCTTAATATTTTCTTAAAATCAGACTGATACTGAAACATTTTTAAAAACATGTTAAAAAACAAACTGATTTATACATTTCCTAAAATTCTACATATGTTCTTAACTTTACATTGAATGAACGAAAAGTTATTCTAACCATATTTCTGATGGTTGACTGCACTAGGAAATTATTTCTACACAAATTTGCTAGTGTCCCCAATGACGAAGAAATAAATGCTTCTGTGTTGTTGAGGCTGCAAAGTAGGATATGGACACATTTTTTTACACAAGCACAAAAGATTATTTTAGCGGTCTATAATTACTAATATTTGACACCTATATAAAAACTAATTTATGTCTCATGAATGTAACTTTTTACTGTCAGGGGATTAAAAATATTTTTACATCCCATAAGATCCCAAAAGTTCAAGCACTTTTTCAACATAGTAGTCTAATGTACTCAAAAATTAAAAGAAAAATCAACATACAGAAAAACAAAGGCTACTTAATACTTGCTATTTTATAGTTGTTCAAGAATGAATAAAATTTCTTACATGTTGTTTATAATGAACTTTAAAAGATCATCCATGTTAGGTTGATAGTAGTCAATACGATAACCATATGTTATTCTTTGAAGTAGTTGAAGAGCCTAAGATATAAAATACAAATAATTTAAAATGATATAAATATGGCAAAATGATTTTAAACTACAATAGCCAGACTTTTTAAAAACATTTTAGAAAAAAGTTTAAGACACTGTGCTGAGTAGTTGCAAACCTCTGCTAAAGTGTTTTCCTCTTCTGTCAAACCACTGTAGGCAACAATGACTGCTGCTAAGTGTGTGTGGAGACTGTATGTTTCAAACAACAGTTTCCTGACATAATCATCATGAGCTGAAATGCATGAAAAATAAGCTTTAGTTATACATTTCTTATTAATTCATTTCACTATTAAGTTAATTAAGCTGAGATAACATTAACTGGTAGCTGATAAAAAGAGTGCATTTTTATCAATTCTTTTAACAAAAATAATGATGTTAACTAATCTTAGAAAAGAAGCTTACAAAAGTTAAGCAAAATTTTTATGACCCGCTGCATCAATTCGATCTGTCCATGCTCTTCCCTTATTACATCTACAAGGAATGTCAAACAGTCAGCCAATTCCACAAGATCTATAGAATGAAGCTGACGAATATAACTTGATCTTGATGATATTGTCTGAAGAGCCTGAACAGATTGTTATGAACATAAAATTATTAAATGGGTTCCAGTACATTGTATGTATAACCGATATCTTTATCATTTCACATGATAAAAAAAATTTACAGTATAACTAACAAAATTTTAATCATAACATTTTTTAATAAATATTTTTAAATACAAGCTTGCATGATTGTAAAGAAAGGATATTTCTTAATTTAGATTACCCGTAATTTGTTTTTTAATACCTCTACCGGTAATTTATTTTTAATGCCTCTATTATTTTCTCATTGCACAAAAGTGTTTCAATCCTTTTCCTCATCCAACATTTCACTGTTATCTCAAAGATTTTTAAAAATATCATTTTATGTAAGTTACATGTAACCATGTCATTTCAGAACTTAATTTTACAATTTCAGTCTTTACTAACCTACCTCTAATTGTCGAAGCAGATATGCTAGCTGTCCATTATTATGAGTATACTGATTTGCAGCTCTTAAAACTTCTTTGATACAATTTGTGGGCTCCATATTCAAGTATATAAATCAAGTAAGCTGAAAAAATAATATCCCGATTAAAATAGTGTAATAAAAAAGTAACATAATAAAACAGATGATGCATTAACCCTTGAAGTAAGCCTACACCCAATTAGACTATTATTATTAGGCATACTAAAAGATAAACAATGACTTGGTTAATTTAAATAATTGTAAGTACAGGCCTAATTAATTATTACTTACAAGCTTAATATTGTTGTTTAAGTAACTCACCTTAAAATGTTAAGTATTAACCTATCATTTATTTTAAAAGTTATATTCGCTAAAAAAAAGACTGACTAAAGTTAGTTTGAAGACTGGTTAGCAGTATAGTTATTAATGACCAGTAACTATTAATTAGTAGAGCCTCTGAAAAGCCTTAGTGCTAATTTTTAAAAAAAGAGGTTTAATTAAAAAAAGGTGTAGGCGGAGTGGTTAAACATGATTGCTATCTTGAGTTAGATAGTAAGTCACTAAACTACCTAGCTTTTATGAATAATTGACTCAAGTTTGGGCAAGTAAATCAAATGTGGCTGGGTTTACGTGGGGTCGCATGGTGGTTTGAGGTTTTAAAAAAATAATTGTGATACGAGGCCGATTTTATTAAAAAAAGTGGTCATAATATTTGATTTCTTTTTTTTATAGACTGATAAACCTAATAATGCTTCACCTATTTGCTCATAAGGGGACGTAGTGGTCGAGCAGTAGAGAGCTGGACTGCTAACCCGAAAGTCTCGAGTTCGAATCCGGGTTCAAGTCAGTAGACCGACCCTAAGTCCACCCAACTCTGATGGGTACCTAACTGACGTTAGGGAAAGTAAAGGCGGCTGGGCATAGTGCTGACCACACTATCTCTTCATATGCCGAGGTCACAGACCAATAGACCGTCATGTTTGAAAAGGGAACTTTTTTAATTTGCTCATATCTTGTACATACATCATTGATATTTTTAAAGTTCTATTGATTTTAATGAAACCAACTTTTAAATTTAGCATTCATCCTCCAAACCAAATTTTAAAATTCCTTTCTGGGATAGCCCTGCCACATATAGTTTGTTTTAAGAATGTGAAAACCTGACATTTTGCTCATGGTAAATTTACATTTTAATGTAATTCTAAGAAGGTAAATGGAACTAAGACAAAAAAAAATTGTCAGAAGTCATGTGTGTAGACACAGTGTAGGTAGTGTAGATTGTAGATCTAGATCTATCAGTTTCTATCAGTATCACACTCAGTCACTGGTGTTGTTACTAGACTAGGTCTAGAACTTAAAAGCCGCAAAAGGTAACTTGAATTTTGAAGGCCTACTTAAAAATTCGATATGCCTACTTTTTATTATAAGTATTTCAATTTGTCTAGGTCTAGATCTTTTGTTTTAAACTTTTATTTGAAAGTCTTTCATTTTTAAATATTTTTTTTCATGTTTGGACTTGACAACGGGAACTTTGGAAGAGCAACCTAGGGAAATTTTGTCTTCCACACTAATTTAGATCTCTAGATACCGTGGTGATAACTATTTGCATGCAACACAAGGATAATATTTAAGATCTAGAGTCTATTAGCCCTTTTAAATTTTGATAAAACTATTGAAAGATTTAACTAAAACTTCTTACATTTTGTTTAGTTTAAATGACCCTCCAATATCCGGTAAATAGAACAATTTTAACTTCCATTCCAAAAAAGCTCCAATATAATATGCATCGAAAACATTCGCTTTTTAAAAAATGTTTAATAGCATTGTTTAATATGTTAATAAACGTGCAATGTGAAATACAAAAATTAAATGTGTCATCGAAAAACCTGGTTAAAAATTAACACAAGCTTTAAATTAGGTTGAAGGTCTTACAAATTGAAACTTTTTTTTTGGTGTAAATTCCTATTTAAACATTTTTGTTACTGTAGAATGAAGTCCAAGAATGTTAAATATTTATAAATACTATTTTAAAAATGTAAATGGTCATATATATATATATATATATATATATATATATATATATATATATATATATATATATATATATATATATATATATATATATAAGGTGAGGGCTTTTATATTTCTAAACCTTTAGAAAAAATAAATAAACAAGGGGAAACAGACACAGATGTGAAAAAAAGGATAGGCAAGACAAGAAAAGTTATCATCAAGCGAAGGAAATGGCTCATGAAAAATGATTATGGAGTTGTTGGTGGCTCATACCCAGCACGGGTAATGGCCTGTAACTACTGTAAGTAAGCAGTTTAACATTCTACCAAATATAATAATTCTTAATCTGTTGGAGTAGATTAACATTTAGAAAGCAGATAATCTTTAAAACCACTCAACAAAACCAAAATTCCTCTTATGCATATGAATTGTATCATTGATGTCCAAGAAAAAGCGATATAATAAAATTAATATATGCAAACACCTACACACATACACTCATAAGAAAACTATAGACAAATATATATATATATATATATATATATATATATATATATATATATATATATATATATATATATATATATATCACCAGGTGGACAACAGACCTCGCACAGCCACTGTATCTATATAAACTAGTCTAGGCGCTGTAGTGTTCACAGGTGCTGAAGGTCACCGGCCGTCGCATACAGGCCTGAATCAATTTAGTCAACAACGGAGTTACACTCAAGGGATCGGGCTGGCATATTCAATTTTTTCTTGGAAAGCTTTCTCAAAGACTATATGTAATAAGATCAACCCCCACACACCATTCCAACACGTAAAAGATTATGTGGAATAGCACATACTGTAGACCTATTCTGGCAGTAATATAAATTTTAAGTCTGGAACTTCAAGAATACAAAACGCAATCAATAACGAACATAAGAGAAAACTGCATACGGAAATTGGTAGGGATAACTAGGCCTTATAATATTTATTTTTAAGAGGAAAGGGCGTGGGATCATCTGGGTAAGGGGATGGTTATTGTCCTAGACACATGACAGGTTATTGTAAAAATCAACACCAAGATTTGGCAAACAAGAGAATGCATCCATTTTGCTCACAACCACAATCCCAAATAAAGCAGGAGTGATCTCCCCTAAAATTAAGGGTGCTGGCAATATCATGCAATCTGGCTATAAAAATGATTAATTTTATTTTTACAAGCTTTTATTTAACTTGCTTCCGCTATCTTACTCCTCTGTCTTCCTCCTGTCTTGACCAAAAGGAGGCTTCTAACCGATCAATTTCTCTGAAATTCGGCACATCGTCAAGACCCGATGACAATGCGATATATTAAATTTGACTTAGTTGGATGCCTAATTAATTTTTTTATGAATCAATTAAAATGTTCTGAAATTAGTAGGCTGTCTCACTACTACTATTTTGCACTATTATATGCGCGTTATCATGTTAATTTGGTGTAAAAATAAAAAATGCATAAAAACGTTTTAATAACAAGCCCTTTATGTAATAATGCACTAAAAGGAGACAGATTTTCTTTAAATATATATAATAATACACTACTATTTAAATAACTATAAAGAAAAGCATGGGTCTCTTTATAAATATTAGAAAAGGTAACCAATAGATAACATAGTGACCAACACTTTTCTTTATAGTTATTCAAATAGTAGAGTAGGAAAAGTAGGGGCTATTGGTTTAAGTGCTGACCACAACTTCCCTTCATATGCCAGGGTCAAGAAATATGAACTCTACTTCATCTGCCCAATGGATCACGAGGTCTGAACATAATTCTTTACTTTTGTACTTTATTTCTTTGCCAAGAGGGTTTTGCACAGTTTTTTCCATTCTTCGACCTCGGTTATTTTTTCATACCATAAGATATTCAATATGCTATGTTAATAAAAGTCTGAAGTTTGTAATTATATGTTTTGTGTTACTCTCCATCTCTCAGAACCATGGGGGTGAACAATTTCACATTGCAGTTAAACTGTTGAATTTTGGAAGGTGCAGGCAGTACTTTTGATGCCGCTTAGATTCCCTCATCTGTTCCCCCATCTTTGCATACTACCATTCATAGATATGTGAAGCTATCCACTTCCAAAATAGTCATTTCTTGTATCTTGAGTGGGAACTCCTATTTGTTGTTAGCTCTCAACACATCTGTCTTAACTATCTGTATATCATGTTTGAATTGTTATTTAACAAAAAATGTTTTTCCTTTGTTAACATAAAAGAGACAAATACATTAAAATTTGATGAATGCACATAGAAAGGATAAAAATTCAATTTATTAAATTTATTAAAACAAATATGCTATTCAAAGAACATATATTAACAAAACAATGAGTAAATAAAAAATGTTTTTCTGGCAGTTTTGTAAGGATGATTGGAAGGTTTTCAGTCCCAGTTAACGCCAAGTAAGATAAAAATCATGGAAAGAAGTGATAACATGTATTGCCTGATTACCTTTTCTAACAGTGATAAGGTAGCAGGGGAGAATACTTCAGCATAAACTGTTGTTTGGATTCACTTGACCACAATCTTGTGTAAACAATCACTACAAAACATATACAATATTATGTACTTGATTTCGTTGATCATGTATTTTAATATAACATAGGCAGTCTCTCACAAGGTCCCTCAGGATACTTTCAAACTAGCTTTTATACTTGTCATCATGATACTATCTTTTTGAGATAGAAATTGTATTATAAGAGAGTGGTCACCAACATTATAACACACCTTGGAATGCAACTCTTCTTTCTCTGGCCCTGGAGAGAAAAATATAATACACATATCATCAACAATTGGGATACTTTTAATTTTACGCACTAATGTTAGTACATTTACATTGATTATGATGTATATATTTATTCAACTAAGCATATTTACCACTGTATAAAGCAGTCATAATATTAAACTGAGCAAGCACACCATTCAATGAAAGAATTCTTGTTGGTGCTGTCATCAGAATTTGGCATCTCTTTTTTTCACTAATCAGAATTAAATTTGAAATCAAAAGAATATATTTAATTTTAAATTTGCTAAATCTTCAGATAACTTCACTAAAGTAAAACATAATCCAATTTGTGATACTTTGTATTCAGAGTTTTAATAGTTTTACTGATTACTCTGTTAAAATGTGATTCTATTCATAGAAATGTTTAATTTACTGTCTGGCATCTTTATTCAAGCATATTAGTTTGGAATTTTTTTGCATCAGCTGAAAAAACATATACTCACTCTTGAGATTCTATCCACGAAACAGCATCAGAAATAATGGCACATAACTTTGCCAGGCTCCTTTCGATGTTATTCTCCTTAAAAATTGGTGAATTATTTAAATATATATAAGAATACATTTTTATGAAATTTTCTTTGCAGATTAGTATACAAGGTGTAGAGTGGTTTTTGTTGTTTACAAAAATATTAAGCATGGGTAATGTACCCTTACCACTTATGTCTTATTAGTAATATTTTAAAAATTAAAAGACTGTTAATACAAGTATATAAAATTTATAGATAACTTCATCATTTTCATGAACTAATGCAGTGTACAACTATAATTTATGCTTTATTTCTTTTTAGTGTGAGATAGGATTTTTATTATTATTTTAGTTTGTTTTTTATTATACTTATAGAATGAAAATTGATAATCGCCACTTACATTTATTTGTGTAGCATATGTGAGAATGTCTTCAATGACAATTAAGTTTGGCAACTTTGCTTTAGTATGAATTTTAGCACACCAGGAGAGAAGCTCATCAGACTCCTCAAGATATCTGTATGTTTATGTTTTAAAATGGTAAAAATTTCATAGTAAGAATTGATCAAATGTTACAGAATATTAAAAAGCATAAAACTATGTTAATGATAACTAACAATAGATCCAAAGGCTTAGCAAGGGCAGGGCGGGGATGCGGACCGCACCGGGTGACACCATTTAGGGGGGTGACACCAAGGCAAAAAATTGCAAAATGTACATACTATAGACAAACATCGTTACTATTAAGTCTGCAGTGATTAAAGCATGTATTTAAATTATAGGCCTATGTATGCTGACACAAACACACACACATAGATCAAACTGGTCTATGTTATGTCATTAATTAGTGTAATCTGAATTGAGAAAATAATTCACTCTATAAATACATATGAAAGAACAGAGATTCAAGGATAATCACTAATTCTATATGGTCAGCTAAAAATTTAGAGGTCGATTATAAGGGATTAAAAATATTCAAACTAAGCTCAAGTAAGTAAAATCTGAGAGGTTTCATACTATTTTTGAAACTTGTAAACTATTTTAAGTCAGTTTATAGGTAGCTCCAAAAAAATTAATATTTGATCTAGACTATTGGATAAAAAGTCTGTTGACAGAAAATCTTCTCAAATGCTTCCCCCACCCTCCAACCAAAACTTCATCTTCAACCTCTTTTCCTATGTCAAAACATTTAAAGAGTGAATATGGATTTTGTGTTTTTAAAGGATTAGACATCAGTCTACAGGAAAGCACACAACCTTTGCCCCTCTCTAGTACATTCTAAATCAAAACAATTTATACCTGGTATTGTTAATATTGACTTCATGAAAAAAAGTCGTGTAATTCTTGTATATGATAAAAAAGCAAACCACTGTTTAACATGTGATAATCAAGGCTGGTATAAAATACATTTTATGTGCTCATAGTTAAAAAGATTTTTAAAATTTATTCATTTTAATATTTGCAAATTATCCTAACTAAATAAAAAAAATTTAAGGCCTCATGTAGTTTGTAGTGCAGATCTCATATTTTGATATACATAAGATTTGGTAGTGCACAGAATTCTGGTTAAAAGTCATTAAAAAACTAAAAAACCCCAAAAGCAGCCAAAGAAAACATACAAGAAATCAACAAGCCGCATGATGGCAAGCTCAGGTGTCATCATACCATGTACAGCATTAGGCAGCCTTTTGAGGGGATGGGTACATATATAGGTTACTCTGGCTCCTGAAGCAGCAGCACTAACTGCAGCTTGGAAAGCAAGGGCAGTTTTATCTCTGAAAAAATAATATAGTTATGGAACATAATTATACATAACGAGCCGACCCGCGGAGTATCATACGCCGCTATTTAGTTGTTTTATTTTCTACTTTTCAGTAGAATTCGACAGTACCATTGCTGCCACTGAAAATATTTGCTTTAAAACACTAACCCCCCCCCCTTTGCCCCAACCCCTACCTACACCCCCCCCCCCCCCCCCCCCCCGTAAAAGCAGTCTCCTCTTAGTTACCTCCTGAAAGTTTCAAACTAAATTATCTGCCCCTAATAGCTCTATGATTTGTAAACATTTAGAGTGAACCACCGCTCACCAGACCATGTGGGGGTGGGGTTGGGGTGGTAGTGATAGTGATAGAGAGGAAGAGAGGGGACTGCAAGGCGCGCTTGCAGCTTGTTTTCTCACGTCTCCCAGAAGAGAATTATATATATAGATAGATTGTTTTCTTATCATAACTTTCTTTCACAATATCTAACAGGTAATTCTACATATATTCCAGTGTACAAAAATAAAACTGAGAACTTACGCTCTATCAGGTCCTACTATAACAAACTTGTTCCATTTCTCTGATGACAGTTTCACAAGAACTTTGTCCAATTCAGAAATAGACGAATTGTTTTGTAAATATGTTGATGTTAGAGGAAAAATGTGGGTTAAAAATGCCATCATAAGAACATCAATTAGTTAATTTTTCCTCTCAAAATTTCAGAAAGCTGATAGAAGAACTTGAATCATCTTTATGAGTGTTTTGAACTATTTCTGGGACACCTTAGTTAAAACCTGACAAAGACAAAAAAATCAAATTTTTGAATTGTTAGCAGCTTTTAAAAATTAATCCTCAGGTAACCCAACCTTTGGCTTTGGTCATTTTTGTGTGCACCATTCATTAATGAACAACTATTTTTGTTGCTACTTCTTTAAAAAAACACCTTGCAGTAGCCCTATTACACCCAAGAGTCCATCAAAAGTAACTTAGTAAGACCATAGCCATAGCAACCTGCTTAACTTTACTGTATTTTAAAATTATTAAATTGATACAAAATTAAAGGGGGACTTCTATGTGTTATACCAGTGACTAATAATGCCACAATAACAGAATCTTTAATTTTGAATAATTTTGAGACTTGGGGCTCTTCTCTGTTGTGTCCAATTGTTTTAGATTTTTAATTTTACAATTTATAGGGCCTAGATAATTTCATAATAACATTAATATTAATAGATAGATTCTATAGAAAAATCTCTGGACAAGATCATTCATGATTTATCATTCAGATTGAATGAGTAGTTAGTAACTAGATCTAAGTCTACTGGCAGCTACTTTTCCAGCTAGCAGCTCAGCCTAACTCTCAATCTCAGTCATGTGTCACAGTGTGTACTCAGCAGCTAGAGTTGTAGGGTCTGTAGAGACTTTTATTTGTAGAGTTCTGTAGTGAGACTAGAGTAGAGTGTAGATCTACACTCTACACTAGTCTCACTACAGTACTCTACAAATAAAAGTCTCTACAGTAGTCTACAGTTCTACAGTCTACAGACCCTACAACTCAACTCTAGCTGCTGAGTACACACTGTCACTGTGACACATGACTGAGAGTTAGGCTGAGCTGCTAGCTGGAAAAGTAGCTGTCAGTAGAACTATTTAATGTATTTATTATTTATCCTGTCTTAGACCATAGAGTAGTGAGTACTACTAACTCTGAGTAAGTGAGCAGTGTAGAGTCAGAGTACTGTAGAGTACTGTAGACAGAGAGAGGAGACAGTGAAGAGTGAAGAGTCTGAAGACTACATAGAATCTAGTTCTAGATTCTAGTACATAGCTGAGACTTGCTTGAGAGTTGAGACTCATGAAACTTCATGAGAGTCGTCATGAGACAGATCATAGGATAAGGTCATAAGGATGAGAATCTTTTTACAACTCCGTTGCAACAACGAGTGCCGCCTGGATAATGAAATACATTTTTAAAACGTTTTTCTTAACTCAGCTTCGCGTTTGTTTGTTTGGATGTTTGTTGTTAAAATTGACATCGAAAATTAGCCCACTTCTGATTGCTCTAGAGACCTGAAATTTGGCATGCATGCTACTTTCGCCTAACAATTTCAGATGCAATCATAAAAACTAGCAATTAGTGACCGTAATTAGCTTAATTTAATTACGCCCCAAGGACCATAAAATTGAGGACATGATTTCTAAAGATACCGACAAGAATGGAGGCCTATTGACGCAGTTACTTCGGCCCCAATCGATGTGAGCGCGCTGGCCGTGATCGTATAGTGGTTAGTACTTCGCGTTGTGGCCGCGACAACCCAGGTTCGAATCCTGGTCGCTCAAGATTTTTAGTCTGTGTATTTATAAACACTTTTTTAAAAACCACGTTTTTAATGTGTAGCAACGGACTAAAAAGGAGAAAATAAAATACTTAAAAAAAACTTTTTAAAAAACCACGTTTTTTATGTGTAGCAACGGACTAAAAAGGAGAACGGACACGGTAACACGTTGTTAACGGTGACACGGTTGGTACGCTGGGCATGCTAAAATACACATAAACACGTTTTTCCTTAACTCAGCTTCGCGTTTATTTGTTTGTTTATGGGAGATTTGATCACGTGATTCGTGAGTAGATCTCCACGCCAGCAACGTAAATTACACCCTTTCTCTGTTTAAAGCGTATCGGTCGCTCAAGATTTTTTTAGTCCGTGTATTTAAAAACACTTAGTCAAGTCATACTTAATCAAGTGATTAGATAAAGTAGAAAATAAACTATATAAAAAACTTTTTAAAAACCACGTTTTTCATGTGTAGCAACGGACTAAAAAGGAGAAAATAAAATACTTAAAAAAAACTTTTTAAAAAACCACGTTTTTCTTGTAGACTAAAAAGTAGAAAATAACTATTTACTTACATTTGATGACAAAAAACGTGGGTCGGGCAGATGGGTCGGGAAATTTGATGGTGAACGTACCCACGTTTTTTGTCATCAAATGTAAGTAAATAGTAAATAGTTATTTTCTACTTTTTAGTCTACAAGAAAAACGTGGTTTTTTAAAAAGTTTTTTTTAAGTATTTTTATAAAATTAATTGTTAAATTGTTTTGTGTAATTAGAATTTTTTTACACCACTCCAAACTGCACTACACTATAGATAATTCATTAATTCTAAAGTAAAAACTTAGATATAGTCTATATTTAAATCTATATCTACTTGAAATTTTAATTTCAATTCCAGTGATCTCTTGACAAGTCTTGTTTGTTTATTTGTTCTACTTTCGATATTACATGCTTGATTCCAACGCAAAAGATCATAAGCGATTCGATTGGCCAGAAATGATTTCATGGAGTAAAAAATAGAATGGATGATCTCATCATTACAGGAAGTGTTCGCGTTTAAAAAAAAAATTATATACTTAAAAGAAAAAAGGGGAGAGAAACTCGTCCCTTAGATTAGGACCAAAATGCTTTTTACCTAAACCAGAGGAAAGTGACGTTTGGATGCAGCTTTTATTTAAAGCTGTTAGATCTATATTTCTCAGGACATACTTTTAATAATAATAAATATGTACCATCAGAGTTTAGCGATTGAAAAAAGGTAAGTAATTCTAGTCTAGTTTGTGTTTAAAATATAGATCTACATCTAGACGTCTAGATCTAGAGATTCTATTACACATTACACAGTAGTGTACACACACTCTGACGTTTGACAAAAAAAAAAAGAGTAGCTTGCTCCTTGACCTCTAATGAGAAATCACTATTCACTATGAGAATATGCTCAGGTACGGTAATAATATAGATTATAGGCCTAGATATTTTATTATAGGCCTAATAAACTAATAAAGTATAATTTTATTTTATAAGCCTACTGCCCTAGATCTAATTTAATAAAGTATAGTACTGTAGGCCCTATAGTATAGGGCCTATAGGCTAATTACTAATTCTAATAGTAGGCCCTAATTGTTAGGCCTATGCCTATATCAATTAATAATTATTATTGACTTAAGTCATTGACTAGAGAATGATACTAATAATAGAGATGGGTAAAATTAAAATAAGCCCCCCCCCCCCCCATCAGATTTTCTGATTTATATTTTAGATGAGATCTCTAGTTTAAGTATAATTTTAGTTTTAGTCATTAGTAGGCCTATGTATTAACTATGTAATAATATTTATTTAGGCCTAATATATTGATTACTAGTTCTACATGTCTACATATGGTATGGATTATAGTTTATACTTTATAGTATTACTCATACTGATATACTCAGACTGTGTAGTAATCACCAACTGAGTAGGCTTGCACCCATGTATATCTTGGTTACAGTGTTTCTTCCAGGCTCTGGGGGGGGGGCACTGTTAAAAGTATATATTTTCTATATAAATTATATAAATTTCATTGCGTTCGGGGGGGGGGGGGGGGTAAAAAAAAGCCCCCCTGAAATTTTTTACCCCCCCCCCCCCCCCCCCGAAGAGATGCCTGGAAGAAACTCTGCTTGGTTAACTTAACTAAACATAACACAGTTAGGGGTCTGGATCTAATTTTTAAAAAAAATAATAGTTCTAGATCTAATCAACTGTTTCTTAATTATAAGCCTAATAATTAGCCTTTTTGGCTAGTTTAATTATTTAATAAGGTCTAGATCCATACCTATAAATTAGGTTAACTTATTCTGTTTAAAAACTAAATCATTAAAATTATTAGGCCTAATTTTGATTACAAGTCAGTAAATGCTGTGAGTACCAGTAATATACAATCAATTCCGACAATCACTTAAAACTTAAATCACCAAGTTTATTGTTATTCCCTAACATTTGTGATTTTTAATTGTGGCTATGGTTTGTACAATTAGGCTAATGGTCCAATACTGTATTGTAGAAGACCAACAGTGTTGATGTATACCTAGTTTAATAAAGTGAAGTACTCATTCAAGTCAGACAGTGGCCATAGGCAAGTTCACTTCAACCGTGAGGTACCCACCTCAGATTGACATTCCAGTACTTTACTGTTTGACCATGCTGTCTCATCATTCTGCTCAAGTCAGATTATTATAAGCCCACATATCTGTTAAGCCTCTTGATTACACTTTCTGTTATTTTTGGTCTTACACTTGATTGCTAGTAAATATCCTACTGATTGGATGTGTGTGAGTGTAGCAATATCAGTGTTTCTTTCAGTTCAGATGCCCTTTCTTCCTCCTCCCTCTCCCCTACAGTTGGGGGCACTTTAATCTTTCAGAGGGGCGGTTTACACTGGTAAAATTATAAATATTTAATATCTATTTAAGTTCTATTTAGTTTGGGGGGGGGGGGTCGACATGCTTTGGGTGGAGTTGCGGGTGAACTCCGATAGTAATGTAATTTTACCTCTGCCTCTCTGCTGTATTGGGTAGTCTAGTCTTGTTGTAGAGGTATTGATGATGGTATGTTTCAGCAGCAAGATGTGCACTTGCAAACCTGAAAGTTTAAAGATAGGTTCCCAACTCGTGACTGAACCTCATATTCAAACACAGTGGTGCTATTTACTAGGAAGAAAACAAATATCTGTGGAAACTCAAAGGTCTGCCGCCTGGCAATAGGATTGTGCAAAATGCTAGATTCTTTATCCTGTTGCTGTCTGTCTGGCTTATGAGCTGGTTTAACCCATATGAGTGTATAAAAGTAGTTTTAAATGTAGACTAATGTAAAATATGGAATCAATCTCTAGTGTACACAAATTTTAGGTTTATTGTGACTGCTTACATTTTTGCTGAAGTATCATAGATTTATTTTTAGAACCCATTTCTTAAAGTGGTTTACTTTGGGACTACTAAAACTTGCATGTATTTAGTAAAGATTGAACTACCACCTGTTTAGGTATTTTTGCTGTATAAGTAAGTTTGAGAACAGCAACCAAGTTTTAGCACCCTGTATAACCACTGACAACTGCAGGCAAATAGAAATTAATCTAAAGTAACTGCTTTTGTTTATTGTAAAACTAGTTAATCAAACATCCAATAAAATACACATTGTAACAATTAACATACATTGAAAGGTCAATCAATTGTCTATACAAATACAAACACTAAGCTTCTGTGGCATGTGTGGTTTAATATTGTCTGACAAAGGCCTTGTATATAATGCCTAAGACAAAATAATATTATTAAGCTAATAATTTTATTTTACTTGGGTGGTTGGGGGGGGGGGGGGGGGGGGGGGTTTGAAGAGAGAATATTGTTATAAACATTGACATAAACAGACAAAACTCTTTAACTCTCCTGATTACCGAAAGCCTATTTGGATAACTCTTTGGACATTCATTTCAAGATATATTGTTTTAAGTTCAATTCCATTTCTAACACTCCTATCTACTTGGTAACGGGTCCTAAATCCATACACATTGTTTATATATATATATATATATATATATATATATATATATATATATATATATATATATATATATATATATATATATATATATATATATATATATATATACATATACGAGCGCTTGTGTATGTAGGTTCCCTGTATGTTATTTTCATCTTTTTCTTTCAGTCCAAAACGTCGATATGGTTGTCATGTATGCTGTATGTTTCGGTGGAAAAGCTACTTGCTTACACTGTTATACACGCGCATGTATATAATGTACAGCTGAGTTGGTCGTTAGGTGATCGATATCCCCCGCCTTTCCTGCACATTTGTTTATTGGAAATACACCTAACCACGAGTGGGTCCTAGCATGACTCAGTCCCCATTTCCATCTGAGTCAGGGTCGATATGGGGCCGCGATAAAGACCGTTCACCTTGCCAAGGTCCTATCTCGGTGCGAACGAGTGAACTTTGGGCTCTAATCTCTGGCTCAACCGTCTGTCATTACGATGTCCGATTGCCGTTGTATTTGACTGATGTGAAAACCATTTGTTTTCATCGTATTTTACTTGGTTACGCAGTTTAGTGCGGAAAATCACCATTCTCGTCGGCATTATTAGCAAACAATCATGGCGGCATTTCCTTTGCCTTAAAGTCTCTAAGTAACAGTGACATTGCCGTCGTGTTCTCATAAGCAGTGTTTAAAACGGCACGTTTTTAACGCTATATAAAACGTCGCTGTTGCTCTAAATAAATAAAAAACAGTACTCCAGAGACAATTATACTTGAAGTCAAGTGCACCCGGAAACAATTGACAGTATGTCTGTTTTTATCTTTTCTAAAACACTCCTGAGTATGGCGTCACACTAGTCGGGGTTTGTTTGTTTTTAAAGTATGGAAAAGCGTTTTTCGCAAGGGCACGTTGACAAAGTCACTTTCACTCATTAAAAAATAAACATCAGTAATCACAATTGCACATTGGACTAATGCCCTTTGGGGAAAACACGTCTTTTAGCCACTCCACTGTTTTGTCTGAAAGTTGGTGTTTTTACACCCCCCTCCCCTCTCTACTATTAATCAATTTTTTTTAAAAATCAAGTTCTACAATAATTCTTCAATCATGTGTTGAGGAAGTGTCGCGTAAGTCTCTTATCGAAGTTGATCCAGGTCTGATTTATTATCAGCAAACAAGACTGACCTGTATCAGTGCACTGAATCAGCGGCTTACCTTGGGAATGGGGCACTGAATCAGCGGCGTACCACATGGATAAATGGAGCACTGAATCAGCGGCGTACCACAGGGATGGGTGGGGCACTGAATCTCCCTCTCTCTCTCTCTCTCTCTCTCTCTCTCTCTCTCTCTCTCTCTCTCTCTCTCTCTCTCTCTCTCTCTCATTCTCTCTTTATATTTTTTATAAGACCATTACACTAGTAAAAAAAAATCCCACACCCAGCTGGTGTCTAGGTCACATGTCTTGATTGATTGAAGTTTCCTGTTTCCCCACATTTGGTACCGAAGCTAATTATACCCAACCACGTGTAAATCAATACCACAAATCAATGCCGAAGACCAACGGCGATTTGATTTAGTCGTTTAATAAGTTTGTGTTCAGTGGTGTCAATGTTTAGTTTTCCAGCCTTTATCGTTGTGATCAAAGTCTGGAGAACACCAAACACTACTCCCAGCAAAAAGCCAGCCGCTACAGTTTGTTTAGTACATGTAATGCTTGCCCGCTTCCTGCTTCACCGCAAATCATGACGTCGCTATTTATACCTGATGGTGTTGGCACGTTGCTGTTTTTTTTTTTGTACGAGAGGTGCGACTTGTGGACAGGTGACGTAGAATGAAATGAAATCATCCATGTGTGACCTATTCAAATGAGATTCCTTTCCTTGACACGCATATACAAGTCTGTTTAACAGTGTTTTAGATGCCTTGAACTTAATTATTTTTATCGATTAGCTTTTGTCACCCAACCTCCCCTAGAAGAAGCTGATATGCCAGTAATGATATTTTAACATTTAAAATTAAGGCTATGATTAAGTTTGGGGTTTGGAGTATGCTATACAAAATATGTAGGTATGACTAATCAACGTGTCATTTTAATGCGCCTCGGGGGTTGAAGTAAATGAAAAACGAAGGCCGATTTTAAAAAAAACACACTACACAACAGGCCTTAGCTCAGAGAAAAGATCAAAATGCATTAATGTAATTAAAAAAAACCGACAGCCAATTGTGTTTTTCTTAAAATAACTTTGATGTAATGTGTGACTAGACTTGAGGCAGAACAAAAGGTTTTGTTGACAGTGTAACGATATTTTACATTGAGCAAAATATCAATGGCGTATATTTACAGGCAGGTATCTGCGGGTAACACGCCGCTTGTTGCTGTATACAAATGTTATTGTCACCACTGCGTCGACTGCAATCATTTTTTATGACGCGGCGTTTCATGCAGTCAGTTTTTTTTTACCGTTGTATTCAGTGTTGCGGCTATTTAAAGTATCAGTCATTCGTTATCGATTATTTGTCCCAATGGGTCCTAAACATTTCATTGAATTATTTATAGCAATGTGGTCAATTAATGACCGAGATCGTTAGTACCCCGTAGCGTCCTCTCACACAGCGAAACCCGCACCTAATCTAGGACGCTTTATGGTGACACCTTTTCTTAGTCGCTCATTTCAAGGGACACAACTCATCAGTGTATAGGTCAAACTTACTTTAAACTCCGACAGTAATAAGAACAAATATTATATTTTAGGTCTGTGTCGCTACCAACATAATTTTTAAACTGTATACAACATATATATTTCTTGCACCTGGCTGAGTCATCTCTATAGACTCTACTTGAGACAAATACCTATTTTGTACCACAACCACATGTTATAGACACGAATATAGAAATAATGCTTGGCGTTTAACCCATTTAATTGTACATACCTCACCCCGCCCCATCCTACTCCATCCTATCCTACTACCCCAATTGCATAACGGTTAAAGTTCCCCAGATTGGATCCCTTTTCTGGGGTCACGAGTCAATAACCATTTGGATCCCCCGACTCCCGGGCCTTATGAACTTGCGTCAATCCATCAGTGTATTATTGAAAGCTGTTGATCTGAAACATATGAGTCATGTGATCCCCACGAGAACCGAGAGTACAGCTAACCCAGTCATACCCCCCCCCTCCTTCACCCCTCTTACCGTTGTCAGCTCGCGTGAGAAATAAGCGCAGTTGTTGCATCCGACTGCCGTGAAAAATAATCTCTCTGTGTTTATACTTTGGCGTCATTAATAAAAGAAAAGCATGCTTTCTAGCTTATAACGATTTTTTTTGTATAAAAAGAAAAATGACCACACAGTATAAACTAATATATTCGCCATTATATCTGTTCGTATAAACGACACAGCGAAACGATAATATTTCCTTGATGAACTCAAGTTGCGTGTTGCGGTAATGGCCGCTAGTTCGCACTTCAGGCCGGCTTATTGTACAGAATAGCAACTTTTTTTTTTACCAAATGGCTTCAGAAACCAAAATTGTGTATTGCTGTCTCAGCGTGTAGAAGACACCTCGTCGTTTTTTTTTTTTTTTTTTTTTTTTTTTTTTTTTTTTTTTTTTTTTATTTATTTGTAAACATCATACAGATGAAAAAAATAAAATAGGCCATATCACAATTGCCTTAGTAAATTTCTTATGAGATGATTATGTTACTTATTTGTTTTTATATTCTTTAAGTTTAATGTTTTAATGTTTTTATATAGGATATTTAAAGTATAATTCTTAAAAAGAATTTAAGTATAAAAATAAAAATAATTTCTGCTTTAAACGGTTGGATTCTAAGTTTTTAAAAATATAACATCTGTCTCGATT
The DNA here is from genome assembly GCF_028476545.2 of Physella acuta. Taxonomy (NCBI): domain Eukaryota; kingdom Metazoa; phylum Mollusca; class Gastropoda; family Physidae; genus Physella; species Physella acuta. Next base: position 74,597 of record NW_026733487.1, read on the forward strand.
GCAGCTTCTAATGGTGATGATCAAAATAGCCCTATCTCTCTCTCTCTCTCCCTCTCTCGCTCTTTCACTCCCTGCAATGCAGTAATGGGGGAATCATTTATTTTTACACGGCCGCATTGTTATGAAAAACAAGACTTGGAATCATTTCATAAATGCGTTTCATTGATTTCCATTCCCAGAAAGTCTGAAACAGCACGGGGAAGCGCGGCGCGTCGAGATGAATCATGTTCTATTGTGGGCACCAAATCGTTAGCTAATTCCACTATTGATGCTGTGGCTGTATCATGCAACGCAGCTCACATGCCCATGGCCGGAAACAAACTGGCCTTTACGTTGACTGTTCCTGTTGGAACAGAGACGATTTGTTGTACCCTTGATTGTTTCAGTACCCTTGTTATTGGCGTGAGGCTTTTGAGCCACGTAAATACAATAGAGGGATTTGGCGTTCAACTTATTTTTAATACCTGACAGGAAAGCAATTATTTATCAGCCATTCAAATAAGCGTTGAATTATAAAGCGTACAAGCGCCGCTCACAAGATACTGTGTACTGTGATTATTCAACTCGCTCATTATCCTTTTTCTCTCGCACTCCCTCCCCCCCCCCTTGTAGTAGTGAGTACCACTTCGCCAAGAAACGATTGTAGGGAATTAGCTTAGTCAAACGGACAAAACACGATGTAAGATATACGTCTTAGAGCTAGATGGCTGGTGGTCCAGCGGTAGTTTCCTCACGTAATTGTAGAATGGTGCTCCATCACGTTCTGCTCTCTGTCTCAATGTTCATCCATCTTCTACTGTTGTAACTTAATGTCCACTCACACAACGCCGTTGTTATTACTGGCCAGTGTTAATATGTCATTGTCTCATTGTCCATTCTCACTAAGTCATGTTCTCAATGTCCAGTTTCACTAAGTCATTGTCTCATTGTCCATTCTCGCTAAGTCATAGTCTCAATGTCCAGTCTCACTACGTCATCGTCTCAATGTCCATTCTCACTACGTCATTGTCTCAATGTCCATTCCCACTACGTCATTGTCTCAATGTCCATTCTCACTACGTCATTGTCTCAATGTCTAGTCCCACTACGTCATTGTCCAGTCTCACTACGTCATTTAATCAGTGCCCATCCAACATTTGCACATTGACCACACTAAAGCCGCTGTTAAAATATGTATCCACACTCCGTCATGACCGTAGCCAGACCATAGTCACATCATCAATGCCCCAACACACTGTAACCTATTCATTTCTTCATTAAACTTGTGTAGTGTTATTTGATGAACACCCGATTGTATTCGGTACAATTTGTGACATGTGTCTGTTTTAGTCAAGAAATTGAGTTTTAATTTTAAGTAAACTATATTATGGTTTCATATTTTTTAGCTTAGATTGTAAATATTGCTTTTTAAATGCTCTCAAAAGTTTGTCACAATGTCACATGCAGTGTTTATTTCAGACATTTTTCCCCGTGGGGGGGGGGGGACTACACTGGTTTACATTTTGAATTTATAAAAATTCTTTTTCACCCATGGGGGGTGGGGGATGCCCCCACCCTCCTCTGATGAGATGACCACAAGAAACTCTGGTTACATAAATTCTGCTTTCTATTCGCTTGGCGTTAATATTGACTCATTAGGTAACTCGTACATGTTTTCTTTGATTTGAACAATAAAACTATCCTAATTTATAAAAGGCCATGTGCGCTCTTCTCTCTCTCTCTCTCTTTCTCTGTCCGCAAAAAAATTTCGCCGGACATCACGTCAGAATCGGCAGCGATATATCGAGAACTTTTTACGGACTTTTGTTGAAAATAATATGTTAGATGTTTTAAATGTATAACCACAATTTTACTTAAAGAAGAAAAATAAAAATTAAAGGCGTATTCGAATGTAGAGAAACAGTATTATTTATGCAACCGGAAAAGCATTAATACATGTGAAAAAGATCGCATAAAACTGTGACGTCGCTATTGCTTATACATTAACTAATGACGTCATCTGCTGTGTTTTGAATAAAAAGAAATGAACTATTTCATTCAAATTTGATTTAGATCTACGTACACTATGAAATGTATACAATACAGTTTTTCCGGCCTAAACTCATAAAATTTATTTTATTTATTTGGATTCTAGATCTAGAGATTCTAGATCTAGACTAAATCTAAATCTACGCAATAACTAGATCTATAATCTAGACGTAGACGCTAAGATCTAGATTTAGACTCTAACTTCTCTAAAATCTATTCCAAAAATAAATTTCTATATTAGGACTAAACTATTTCAAGACTTATTTATTTTATACAAAATCTTTGTTATGAACTGGCTAATTTGGGATAAAAAAATAATTTGAAAGAATAGGCATATTCGTGTAAGTTAAGATTTTAAAATACGTGTTTCATTCTCCGTATTTTATAAGGTGCCTAAATAGCGGAGATGTTAGTGTACATTAAACCACGCAGGTGGTGCGGGTTCGAGACACAGCAAGTCAACTTGGTTAATGTATTCTTTTTTATTATGCTCGGGCTAAACTTTAAAAAAAAATTCTTTTAGGAATCTAGATCTAGATCTAGATTCTAGATTGTCGGGTGTCCGATAGGGCACTTCCCGGCGCCGCAGGCGCTTCAAATTTGGCATGATCTTGCCTTGGTGCGACAGAACACGGGGGCCGGTTGGCCGAAAAGTCTACGATGTGGGGGTCAAAACTGACCTCGACTGACCGGTACCTTATATGAGCTATAAATCGAAAAAAAATGTCCACGGAGGAACCTCTTCATAACTCTTGAGGTCGTAGACCGACCTTCGGGCGAATTAATTAAGCATTCAAATTCTCAATGTTTTCGAAAGCCTAAGCGAAGCTGGGCAGCATGCCTAGTTTTTTTATAATATGCAGTAGTATACATTGGTACATTTGTTACCATCTGAGCCCTATTTGACGAGGTAAGGTCACTCTCCTGCTTGGCGGAAGTCTTTCATATTTCAATAAATGCAAAACTGGGTGAGTCGGATTGGCCATGTGACTGGCACAGAGGCTTGCTATTGGCCCAGTTAGTCAGTTATTGGACTCGACAGGAAATGTCGGCGCTGGTGACAGCGCCTCTTGTTTCTTCATTTGGTATGCGTTTTTTTTTTCGTTGCACTGGTTCCCAAGTTGAGTGATTACAGACGTATAAGCACGGTGCTAGCCGGTGTTCTGTCTTCGACTTCTACTTTACCGTTGTATTGATTCGACTTGAAAATCTTGAACGGGAATAGCCGACGGGTGTTGCGAGAGAATATCTTTAAATGCGGTGCTGTTAATTTTGTGTGCTTGTATTTTGTTTATTAATTTTATGCGGTTTTTTTTTTTTTTACAAACCAGAGCTATCTAATTCTCTATCACATTTTTTGTTTGCCGTCATGCATTTGTTTTAGAACGTATTTTAAAAATATTTTTATTCTGTATCTTGTTTTGTGAAAGTAAAGGTCGAAGGTCGAGTATTGAATCTCGCTTCATGTACGGTGTTGTTGAATTATTAAATCTTTGAAATTGTGTTGGCTTGTGACAACTCATGTTTTTCAGGCAATTCTTTGCTTGCTTATTTTCCTACATGCCGCTTTTGTTAACATTTATTACTTGCGCAAATACACGTACAATTATACCTGCATTCAGACGAAATTAACCAACATATTTTAACAGTTTAATCAGAGGAGGGGGGGGGGGCGTAAAAATCTGAGCTTGGTTATTGTAAAGATTATTGGAAATAACTTAATATAATAACTCTAGTTAGAAAAGATAATTGTAGACTCATGGATAATAGTCATACACCGAGTTTGCTAAGATGAAATGTGTATAATTTGTGTATGCCTACTCATTACTCAATCAAATACCACCTTTACTTTTCAGATGTTTTCTGATTTCACCCGTGCTCTGGGACAAGGAAGTGTTTTAGATTCAGTCGGAGCCCCGTCGTCCCCGCGGTCATGCGGCAGCTCATCCTCATGATGCCAGCCGGGCCGTGGAAGCTCTGGAGAATGTGATTCCACAGGACCAGGCGCTCAAGGGATGTACCTTATGGCTGCACTTCCTACCTACGGCAACAGCAAAAAGCACGGTGGTCTTCACCGTCGCTACGGCACCGGAAGTGGTGGGGATAATTTAACCAACAGCACTTGTGGTGCTGGCGGCGGTGGTGCAGGGGAGTGTAGGAGCTCGTGCGGGGCGGTGGTTGACTTCGAGCTGCTGGAGATTGACGAGAACGACAACAGCTTTCCTTGGGGCCTGATCCACCACAATGAACTGGCGCACATGCTCAACAACGGCCTGGGGAAGGTAGGATCTTTGTGGCTTTATTATGTTACATATAGGGATCTGAGTGGCTTTATTGTGTTACATATAGGGATCTTAGTAGCTTTATTATATTACATTTACAGGTGTACAGTTGATTCAGGGATCTTAGTGGCTTTATTATGTAACACACAGGTGTACAATTGATTCAGGGATCTTAGTGGCTTTATTATGTAACACACAGGTGTACAATTGATTCAGGGATCTTAGTGGCTTTATTATGTAACACATAGGTGTACAATTGATTCAGGGATCGTAGTGGCTTTATTATGTAACACACAGGTGTACAATTGATTCAGGGATCTTAGTGGCTTTATTATGTAACACACAGGTGTACAATTGATTCAGGGATCTTAGTGGCTTTATTATGTAACACACAGGTGTACAATTGATTCAGGGATCTTAGTGGCTTTATTATGTAACACACAGGTGTACAATTGATTCAGGGATCTTAGTGGCTTTATTATGTAACACACAGGTGTACAATTGATTCAGGGATCTTAGTGGCTTTATTATGTAACACACAGGTGTACAATTGATTCAGGGATCTTAGTGGCTTTATTATGTAACACACAGGTGTACAATTGATTCAGGGATCTTAGTAGCTTTATTATGTAACACACAGGGATCTTAGTGGCTTTATTATTTAACACACAGTTAGGGATCTTTGTTACACATACAGGTGTACAGTTGAGTTAGGGAACTTTAGTAGTTTCATTTAATAAGATGTACAGTTGGGAATTGTATACCCACAAAAACTGTCATCCGCCTCAATAAGTTGGTGCGTCTCTGTGTGGCAACTCCAACCCACCCCCAATATGGTTATTTATGAGTACTTTTGTCATTTGTCTATTTGGTGTCAGCCAGCTATAGGTGTCACCCCCTATAGGTGTCACACCCCCCTCCCCCCACTCCCGCCTTGTCACGCAACTACACCATTTTCATTAGTCTTTACGATTTACAAACAGAAAGACTTTGGTTTATGTGTTCTAAGTATCTTACCAGCCCTGTATTGGTTACACATCTTCATCATTGGATGTTATGGTGCTTATAACATTAAGATCATATGGTTTATCAGTACTATTTATCTTATTTAAAAATATAACGAAGTCTTAACAGTATCTCAAACCTCAATCTCTTACATAAAATTAACAATAACCTCCCCATAACCTAACCCAAACTTTAACCAAAAAACTATACCCTCCCTCTACACCTAACCCAAACCCTAACAAAAAAAAACTATCCCCCATCCTCCCGATCTCAAACTCTAACAAAAAAAAAATTAAAAAAAAAAACAACGGACAATATCCCTGAATGTAGACCAAACTCGAACCAGAAAGTTTAGAATTACTAGACTTAGCCACCAATACCAGTTGTAGTGGCCTACAGTAAAGTAAATAAATGATGTGTTTCCGTCGTCGCGCATTACGTCTGCATTGGATGCGATATTGTTAAATTAGTTGTCTATACCAAGTCTAATGTTGATACACAACCCTAGGAATTCTAATGTTGATACACAACCCTAGGAAGTCTAATGTTGATACACCACCCTAGGAAGTCTAATGGTGATACACAACCCTAAGAAGATACCGGCCATTTCTGCGGAATAGTGTCCCCTGACCAGAGCTACGGTTTCAGCCCGTGGGCAGGAAGTAATGGGATCGAGTTGACAGTTTCATTTCCCGCCCTCGTCACTGGCTACTAGCGATCTGAGCTTTGGGGGTCTCCGCTTGTCTTAGCCCTTAATTAATACACGACCTTTCAAATTGCCATCCCGTGTTGGGGCCGCGTCCCCCGCGCAGCTTAATGACAGAGTTGAGCTAATATCCAGGCGGGCGTTATTCGGCCCTAGCAACCTCGGTGACGCCGGGAACTTTTGCATTACGTCGTCGCATCTGTCATACCGTTCTTGTCGCGTCTTGCCCGTACTGCGCAGTTCATTCTCTAATACTTTCTAAACTGTTAACCTCTTTTTTTTAGGCAGAAGCTGGTGCATCACGGGAAATTTCCAACGATTCATCGGGGTTTTAGTGGGAATAAAAGGCTTGTTTTAAAACCAATTTGCGCCGAGCATTAGAGCCGTCATTCTAGTTTTCCTGATGTAGAGGTGAGATAGCCTGGCCCACACCGAGTGGTATTGACTGGTACCGCCTGCCGACTGGCGTAGATATTGATCAGTCTATGATTGAAGTCTTCAACATTTACATTACTCCACACTTCTGATTCAATATTCAAGGTTACGACTAGGGTTGATCTATCGCGTGTAGCCTACCTATGGTACTACATCTACGATACGCCTGTTACTCCCGCTATAGTCAGAGTTTCTTCCAGGTATCTCTTGCCCCCCCCCCCCCCCCGAACAAAATGGAATTTATATAGAAAATATATACTTTTAAGTGTTTCTCCACCCCCCCTCCCCACCGAAAATTTTAGTCCGCCCCCCCCCCCCCTCCACCCGAAAATTTCAAGTACCCCACCCCCGGAGAAAAAAGTCTGGAAGAAGCACTGCCTATAGTATACCTATATTACTTCAGCTATAATATGCCTGTTACTTCAGCGATAAAATGCCTGTTATTGCAGACACGATACTCATTGTTTCCTCACATCCAGTCTTTGTGTACCTCTCACTTGGCAGTGCCAAACTAAAAATAGATGAATGAAGGAAGTCATGTTTAGCAATTACCCACTCGTCATGGCGTCATACAGTTGGTCCCAGCTTGCTTCAGATACCTGTTGACGTCATACACACTCCGCGGCCTGATTAGCTGCTACAAAAAACAGTAGTCGTAGTCGTATTATCCACGCGCAATCGATCCTCGTTCCCTGTGTGACGTAATAGAAATAATAACAGTAGTATGTCTACCCTGATCTCCCGGTAACTGTTCGCTGACGTAATGGAAACAATTGTTGTGTGTTTATCTACGCGCGATCGATAGTTGTTCACTGTCTGACGTAATCACCTGCTAGATTATTTATGTGGAGCACGTTAAGAATATCTATTTTACACACGCTGTCGTGTGCGGTGGTGGGGGTGGTAGGGGGTGGAATGGGTGAGTCATCGTGTACTCAGTCCTCGAGTCGGGTGTTTGCTCACGAGGCGACCAACAGCTGGGATCAGATGCCGTGTTTACACGCCGGTCATTTGTCCACTCCACGCTAGTTCGCCTGTACATTCTACATTTCTTACTTTGAGCGACCCGCTGAGCTGTTATATAGACTAGAGGCGTGTTGGCGGTCTGATTAGCAGCGCTCACCTATCGTCTCTGTGATAACAGGCTCCAAGAACGAATGCCCACCGTTCTTCTAGAGGTGGCGCATTGACTGGTTGCGGAGGTGCGCATTGACTGGTTGCTGAGGTGCGCATTGACTGGCTGCTGAGGTGCGCATTGACTGGCTGCTGAGGTGCACATTGACTGGCTGCTGAGGTGCGCATTGACTGGCTGCTGAGGTGCGCATTGACTGGTTGTTGTGAGGTGCGCATTGACTGGTTGCTGAGGTGCGCATTGACTGGTTGCTGAGGTGCGCATTGACTGGTTGCTGAGGTGCGCATTGACTGGTTGGTGAGGTGCGCATTGACTGGTTGCTGAGGTGCGTTATTCCATCTGGCATTGAGCTGCCGGAGTGTTGACTTAAACCACGTGGTGTGTCGATACACTCGATGATCCACTGTGTTGTTCACGTGTGTGTCTGTGTCGTCACCAGCTGCAACTGGCAACATCTCATACACCATCTACACGCTGCGGTAGGCGTGTCTGCTCATTTACACACTGTCCATTGATAGACACGCCGTCCCTTGTGTGTCTTGTCATAGAAAGTTGTATGTTTACACTAATGTAGAAAGTTGTATGTTTACACTAATGTAGAAAGTTGTATGTTTACACTAATGTAGAAAGTTGAATGTTTACACTAATGTAGAAAGTTGAATGTTTACACTAGTGTATAAAGTTGTATGTTTACACTAATGTAGAAAGTTGTATGTTTACACTAATGTAGAAAGTTGTATGTTTACACTAATGTAGAAAGTTGTATGTTTACACTAATGTAGAAAGTTGTATGTTTACACTAATGTAGAAAGTTGAATGTTTACACTAATGTAGAAAGTTGAATGTTTACACTAGTGTATAAAGTTGTATGTTTACACTAATGGTCTTGATTTAATTTTTGTCCTAGGCTGTATAGCATTGTTGCTACGTAGCCAATGTTGATAGGCTTGCCTAGCAACGTATTATGTATTAAGACCTGTCCATATAGGGCTGACAGTGGTTAGAAATGTTACTTTGGGGAAAACAAAAAAAATAGTTTTATAATAGTTTAAATTATTATTGTCATAAAGTTGCTGTAAATATTTATCGCGCCCCCTCCCCATATATCTCAGCTCGCTGCAGTATTCTGTCATCGGTAAACGTGTGTATATTATTTAGCCCAACTCCGCCTATAGATCTATTTGCTCCAGTAATTTTATAACCCACCCGACTCGTGTCTGCTGTCATCCCAAGTCTGGTTACGCTAATCTAGCGTTATATTTCTGCTTGTATTCCCAACAACTTGTCTACAATAGTTTTCCACTGCTGCATGTGATCGCCACAGTTGAGAGCTTGCACTGTGACGCCCTCAGGTTACACTATTCCAGCGTTATATTTCTGCTTGTATTCCCAACAACTTGTCTACAATAGTCTTCCACTGCTACATGTAACCGCCACAGTTGAGAGCTCGCACTGTAACGCCAGAGCGCCGTCTGAAAGTCTGGTGCTTCTGTTCCTCAAGGCATCAGATTTCTATGACCATCCCGATGTTTAACTCTATTATCGAATGTTTCCCCGCGGAGTGTAATTACCATGTAGGCAGTCGGCCGGCTCGTGTTGCTACTGGGGCCACAAAACTCGGGCCCTCATTGGTCAACTCAAGCTTGTTAGCACCTGATCGTGTTTCTACTGGACCCACAAAACTCGGGCCCTCATTGGTCAACTCAAGCTTGTTAGCACCTGATCGTGTTTCTACAGGGGCCACAAAACTCGGGCCCTCATTGGTCAACTCAAGCTTGTTAGCACCTGATCGTGTTTCTACTGGACCCACAAAACTCGGGCCCTCATTGGTCAACTCAAGCTTGTTAGCACCTGATCGTGTTTCTACAGGGGCCACAAAACTCGGGCCCTCATTGGTCAACTCAAGCTTGTTAGCACCTGATCGTGTTTCTACTGGGGCCACAAAACTCGGGCCCTCATTGGTCAACTCAAGCTTGTTAGCACCTGATCGTGTTTCTACAGGGGCCACAAAACTCGGGCCCTCATTGGTCAACTCAAGCTTGTTAGCACCTGATCGTGTTTCTACTGGGGCCACAAAACTCGGGCCCTCATTGGTCAACTCAAGCTTGTTAGCACCTGATCATGTTTCTACTGGGGCCACAAAACTCGGGCCCTCATTGGTCAACTCAAGCTTGTTAGCACCTGATCGTGTTTCTACTGGGGCCACAAAACTCGGGCCCTCATTGGTCAACTCAAGCTTGTTAGCACCTGATCGTGTTTCTACTGGGGCCACAAAACTCGGGCCCTCATTGGTCAACTCAAGCTTGTTAGCACCTGATCGTGTTTCTACTGGGGCCACAAAACTCGGGCCCTCATTGGTCAACTCAAGCTTGTTAGCACCTGATCGTGTTTCTACTGGGGCCACAAAACTCGGGCCCTCATGGGTCAACTCAAGCTTGTTAGCACCTGATCGTGTTTCTACTGGGGCCACAAAACTCGGGCCCTCATTGGTCAACTCAAGCTTGTTAGCACCTGATCGTGTTTCTACTGGGGCCACAAAACTCGGGCCCTCATTGGTCAACTCAAGCTTGTCACTGCCCGACCTTGGGCTCTGGAATCTACTCAGCTGGTAGAGGGGGATTACACCAGGGACATGGCCGGGGGGGGGGGCACGGACCATATGCTTTGTAATTTTAAAACACAAGGGGCGCTGTGTACAACACACTAACATACTTTAATGCATTCATAAAATAATAACTCTTTAGTGCACAAAATATACTTAAAATTTTCATTGTAATCTAATAAAGTTTTCAAATGTGTACATAGGCCTACCATAAGAATAGCGTCGTTTAAAAATATACATATATTTCTCTCCATTATATATTCATAATCTTGATAAACTAAACAGTGTATAATGTCTACAGCGTATGAAACAATTCTCAATGAAATCGTTTCACGTACACAGTATAGATACAATTCTTCAATGTGCCCAGGGGTCTAGGGCTTCAGTTTTACAATGATTTTTGTTTTACCTCTACAACAAAACATCACGCCTTCCAATTCTTTATTTTCTTATTACAGTTTATGTAAGCTCCGGATTCTATGTATTCTATTTTTGCTTGTTCTTGCCGCCTTACTCTTGCTACTTTGTCACCGTGAAATCCCCATTGATTGTCGGTGCGGACACCTTTAATCGCGTCCTGTGTTGCGGGCTCTACTGCACGTCTCAGTGATCGGGCTACGCCCTGTGGAGACCCCATGAATCATCGCCACGGTTAGCGCCCAGATAAGGTGGGGGGAGCTTTATTAGCACAAGTGCTATCCCAATGATCGCTAGCAGATAGACTATACACATCGATCAAACCGGTGTATGTTCTTGGTTGCCATGAGCGCTCGGCTAATTTAGATCTCATGCTTTCATTGATTTGTGGGTGTATATATATATATATATATATATATATATATATATATATATATATATATATATATATATATATATATATATATATATATATATATATATATATATATATATATATATATATATATATATATATATATATATATATATATATATATACATACATACATACATACATACATTATCTTAGTCAGCCTGTACAGTTTTAATTGGGGTTCCTATCATTTTCCATCATAGATCTGATGATTAGCTAACAGTACTATCACTTGAGTTCGAATCCCCTAGGACCTATTGTTTGTTTTTAAACTTTCAGTTCTATTCTTTGCTGTTCCCGCTTAATTCCCGAAGGATTTTTAGAGACTTTTTTTTGTTACCCTATAGGTTGTTGTAAGAGGGCTTATTTAAGACAGAGAGAAAGGGATTTTGCTGTGACTCCGCCTATCTCGCTTTGTGTTAATTGTCAATTGTTATTTGGAGCTGGTAGTTTTGGAACATAATATAACACGTTTAGCCTAGATGTTTGTATTTAATATTTAACATGTCTACTTTAGCTTGAGAGCCTCGCTAGTGACTGACATCTAGTCTAATTTGAGGACCTCGCTAGTGACTCACATTTAGTCTAGTTTGGGAACCTCTCTAGTGACTGACATCTAGTTTAATTTGAGGACCTCGCTAGTGACTCACATTTATTTTGAGGACCTCGCTAGTGACCCACATTTATTTTTAGAACCTCGCAAGTGACTGCCATGTAGTTTGAGAACCTCGTTAGTGATTGACATTTATTTTGAGAACCTCGCTAGTGGCTCACACGTAGTTTGAGAACCTCGCTAGTGGCTCACACGTAGTTTGAGAACCTCGCTAGTGACTGACATCTAGTTTGAGACCCTCGCTAGTGACACAGATGTAGTTTGAGAACCTCGCCAGTGACTGACATGTAGTTTGAGAACCTCGCCAGTGACTGACATGTAGTTTGAGAACCTCGCTAGTGACTGACATGTAGTTTGAGAACCTCGCCAGTGACTGACATGTAGTTTGAGAACCTCGCCAGTGACTGACATGTAGTTTGAGAACCTCGCCAGTGACTCACGCCCAGTCCGTCATTGGAGTTTATTGATTCCGCCATTGTTTAGGTGTAGCTGTAGGAGATATTAGTCCATGGATGGTTGACAATCTTCACGTCTGCGGCCAATTATTCCCCCACCGCTGGTCCAATACACGTCACATCCGTCTTAGCTTATTAGAGAATTATGTAGCTTGAGACCCACAAAGGGAGGCTTTAATGTGCTCTAGAAATAGAATCTACGCGGGTTTTATTGTTTGTTTACTAAAAGGTTATATATGAGTATACAAGCCATTTGCTTCTCATAAGTCTTATGACATTGTCTACAAAGCAATGACTTTAAGATTGGACTGTTGGTCTGTATGCCTACACGTCAGTCTGTTGTACCGAATCGGTACGGGATTAACTCTCATTGCAGATGGTTAGTACACTCGGGTTGGGGGTAGATATTGTAAAGAGCTGAAACAGTAAACCAAAACACGACTGTGGTGGATCATTCCTTGATTTAGCCGAGGTTTCACATAGGGGCGAAACTGTCAAAGAGGCCTATACATTTTCTATATGAAGTATAAATTGTTTTATTTCGACAAGGTTGGGGTTACTTCCTGGGAAACAGACCCCCACTGCTCCCCCCCCCCCCCCCAGTAGAAAATACCTGACAGAAACACTGGTTCACGTTGAACAACAATACAATCTTGTTGGCTGTGAGCCCAAACATCTTCCTACTGTACGCTGTTCGAGTCTACACTGGCGCTCGTCAAGTGCCACGCGTCAAACACTCAGGCCTCGGTCGCTGAGTCTTGGCGTTGAGAAAAGTTCTGCACCATGTAGTGAATTCATCTTACAGGAAGCGTTGCTCATGGTTGGGAAAATGTTGGTCGCAGTTTTATTCTGTCGTCCCGCCTGACGCACACGTTCAAAGATCCGCTACAGGCCGTCCTTTAATGACGTCACGCATGTTGAGACGACACCCTCTTTGGTGGTTATGTAAGTCAAGTCTCCCCTCCTCCTCCCCTATAAAATGACGTCTCAAGATTTCAGACACCGACAACTTAACACGTTTTCAATAAAAAAAATTCTACATTTCTAAGCGTTACAAAATACAGTGTGTTACTTTTTCTACACCCCCCTTCGTCCGACTCCGTAGGTGCATGACGTCATTCACGTGCCCCCCCCCCCCTCCCGACAAACCAACATTGACCTGAACAATAAATGCAAATCTTACATGTACCTATTGTGCCCCTGATGACTTAAGTCATGTCTATAATGAACTCTGAATCTTGATAGTAACACGTGGCCTCCCGCCCCCGCTTACAGTCATTGAAGACTTATCACACGCGTCCCTTAACGAACCGATATCTCACCTTTGTACGCCCAAGTTAATCAATGCTCAAATTTTCGAGTCAACGACCTGCTTTAATAAGTGCATAGATTTTTTTTAACACCACCACCGCTACCCCCCTCTCCCTGCTCATGGACAGCTCGCCATGTTCCAACCTGTGTCATCTCCCTAACCCAGATTAATAATCAGGCCATGACTCATCGCCCGATAGTCGAACAGCTATCGATAATTCAATCCGTCACCCGCTCAGTTAGCCCTTATTTCAATAATCCCCCTTCACCCCTCTCAGCCTCCTATGTGCTATAGGTCTGTATCCCCCCTCCCTCAACCCTTCCCCGCATCTGCCGTTAATCTATATTTCGTGTCAACATCTCAGCTAATCTAGCTGCGCATCACCCCTTCTCCTCCCTCCTCCCATGCACGAATTCAAAAATGTTTATTTACAAAAGCCCCCCCCCCTAAATCTGTCAACGGCCAGTAGCAACAATATACATAAGCCACAATCCAATATTTTCTGTGCTTGACCTATAACAACTTGGTCTCGTTTTCATCTCCGACCTTGACCTCTTACTCATGTTGTATTCTGACTGAGCAGCTGCTAATCCTACAACAGATGTTGGTATACAACCGTAGAGCTACTACTGCCGCTATTGACACACGCCTCGAGATCTTCTTTCCGCTGTATTGACGGTAGCCAGCTTTTACACACGTTTTGATTCCCACCGTGGGCCAACTTCAATACCTTATCTTTTAGTAGCCCAAAAAATTTACATGGGATCAGCTGTAGCAGTAAACACATATATACAACAAACACACTTCGTTTTTTCATATTTTGTCAGTTCTTCATTACATCATACAACCCTGGTACAATTAACCAAGTCCATTGTATTCCCTACCCAGGTACAATTTACCTGGTCCATTCTATTCCCTACCCAGGTACAATTAACCCAGTCCACTGTATTCCCTACCCAGGTACAATTTACCCAGTCCACTGTATTCCCTACCCAGGTACAATTTACCCAGTCCACTGTATTCCCTACCCAGGCAGTATAATTATCTTTTCCTCCCCTATAATTATAATTCAGAAATATAATTATTTCAGTCCAATTTTCATTTCTAAACCTAATAAATTGATTCCCTATACTCGTCCCCTATTGTTATCCATAGAAAACACAAGCCCATTTCCCCATGAAAAGAATGGTGTGTGAGTGATTCACACTAGGCAGTCACTATGGTTTCTCTAGTTCCCCAATTGATTCTGTCAGGTTGAACATAACATTGATAGATTGCTCTGATGAGAACTCCCAGGCCGTGCTCTATTATCAACCCATGCTGTCACAGTTTGATTTAGCAGTACCTAATTTAATCTATATTCCAACATATGACAAGTTTCAAAGGTTCTAACCCGCAGATGTTCCTTTTTTTTAAAAAAAAACAGATCTCTCTTCATTTCTAATCCACAGGGAGGGATTAGTGTTTATCTATTTTTTGGCCTTGAGCTAGTTAGCCAAAGTCCTTAAGATTATTGCTGATTCCCTCTCCTTATGCCAAATCTGAAGTCAACATCAACAGAACGTACTTCACTTTTTGTTACAATTTTGAATTATTATATTTTTCTTAAAAAGTGTTTAAACTGAGGTTAGCAGTCGAGTAAAATCAGATAGCCCAAGTTTTACAGTTACACAATCAAGCTGTGTATTTCCTGCTGATCAAGGTTTAAGCCCTAGAGAGAACTTACAACTGTGATTTGATCTCCCTTCACTCCCCGTGCACTAATCCATCTTAATCCTCTGTATTATCTCATGTTTTATTAGCTTCATTAGATCATTGATATTTTTCTCTTCCATTTTAAAACAATAGTTTTTTTCTTTTTAATTATTTCTAATTTCGAAAACTCTATTTGTTAAACTAAAAGTATCCCTTGTTAAATAAATATTGTGCGGTGGGTATGAAATGTGTACCTCTATGTAATGAACACCTTGTTAACTAGTGTACTAATTCTCCCTCCCAGACCAAATGTGTACCACTATGTAATGAACACCTTGTTAACTAGTGTACTAATTCTCCCTCCCAGACCAAATGTGTACCACTATGTAATGAACACCTTGTTAACTAGTGTACTAATTCTCCCTCCCAGACCAAATGTGTACCACTATGTAATGAACACCTTGTTAACTAGTGTACTAATTCTCTCTCCCAGACCAAATGTGTACCACTATGTAATGAACACATTGTTAACTAGTGTACTAATTCTCTCTCCCAGACCAAATGTGTACCACTATGTAATGAACACCTTGTTAACTAGTGTACTAATTCTCTCTCCCAGACCAAATGTGTACCACTATGTAATGAACACCTTGTTAACTAGTGTACTAATTCTCCCTCCCAGACCAAATGTGTACCACTATGTAATGAACACCTTGTTAACTAGTGTACTAATTCTCTCTCCCAGACCAAATGTGTACCACTATGTAATGAACACCTTGTTAACTAGTGTACTAATTCTCTCTCCCAGACCAAATGTGTACCACTATGTAATGAACACCTTGTTAACTAGTGTACTAATTCTCTCTCCCAGACCAAATGTGTACCACTATGTAATGAACACATTGTTATCTAGTGTACTAATTCTCCCTCCCAGACCGTGGTGATTGACAGCAGATCTTTCCTTGAGTACAACACCAGCAACATCCACCAGTCTGTCAATGTCTGCTGCTCTAAGCTGGTCAAGAGGAGGCTGCAGCAAGATAAGGTCAGGCTGACCCACGGCTTTTTGGCTGGTTTTTTTTTCTTGTAGCTACTTAATAGCTTAATCATGTTCCCATTGGCGAACTGTCTCCTCCATTCTGCCTAATTAACAACTAATTAAATTTATGCTGCTAGAAAAATCTGTCATTATGAATTACACCTGTCAAAATGAATTACGCCTGTCACTATCAAGAAATCTGTCATTATGAATTGGATCTGTGCAAGAAATTAAAGAGCTAATAGTTTTGTTGTTTATCCTGTTACTTTTTGTCTTAACATTTCAAATAATTATGTTTTAGGTCCATGTCCTTGTAGTTTTGTTGTTTATCCTGTTACTTTTTGTCTTAACATCTCAAATAATTATGTTTTAGGTCCATGTCCTTGTAGTTTTGTTGTTTATCCTGTTACTTTTTGTCTTAACATCTCAAATAATTATGTTTTAGGTCCATGTCCTTGTAGTTTTGTTGTTTGTCCAGTTACTTTTTGTCTTAACATCTCAAATAATTATGTTTTAGGTCCATGTCCTTGTAGTTTTGTTGTTTATCCTGTTACTTTTTGTCTTAACATTTCAAATAATTATGTTTTAGGTCCATGTCCTTGTAGTTTTGTTGTTTGTCCAGTTACTTTTTGTCTTAACATCTCAAATAATTATGTTTTAGGTCCATGTCCTTGTAGTTTTGTTGTTTATCCTGTTACTTTTTGTCTTAACATCTCAAATAATTATGTTTTAGGCCCATGTCCTTGTAGTTTTGTTGTTTATCCTGTTACTTTTTGTCTTAACATTTCAAATAATTATGTTTTAGGTCCATGTCCTTGTAGATTTGTTGTTTATCCTGTTACTTTTTGTCTTAACATTTCAAATAATTATGTTTTAGGTCCATGTCCTTGTAGTTTTGTTGTTTGTCCAGTTACTTTTTGTCTTAACATCTCAAATAATTATGTTTTAGGTCCATGTCCTTGTAGTTTTGTTGTTTATCCTGTTACTTTTTGTCTTAACATTTCAAATAATTATGTTTTAGGTCCATGTCCTTGTAGTTTTGTTGTTTATCCTGTTACTTTTTGTCTTAACATTTCAAATAATTATGTTTTAGGTCCATGTCCTTGTAGATTTGTTGTTTATCCTGTTACTTTTTGTCTTAACATTTCAAATAATTATGTTTTAGGTCCATGTCCTTGTAGATTTGTTGTTTATCCTGTTACTTTTTGTCTTAACATTTCAAATAATTATGTTTTAGGTCCATGTCCTTGTAGATTTGTTGTTTATCCTGTTACTTTTTGTCTTAACATTTCAAATAATTATGTTTTAGGTCCATGTCCTTGTAGATTTGTTGTTTATCCTGTTACTTTTTGTCTTAACATTTCAAATAATTATGTTTTAGGTCCATGTCCTTGTAGATTTGTTGTTTATCCTGTTACTTTTTGTCTTAACATTTCAAATAATTATGTTTTAGGTCCATGTCCTTGTAGTTTTGTTGTTTATCCTGTTACTTTTTGTCTTAACATTTCAAATAATTATGTTTTAGGTCCATGTCCTTGTAGATTTGTTGTTTATCCTGTTACTTTTTGTCTTAACATTTCAAATAATTATGTTTTAGGTCCATGTCCTTGTAGTTTTGTTGTTTATCCTGTTACTTTTTGTCTTAACATTTCAAATAATTATGTTTTAGGTCCATGTCCTTGTAGTTTTGTTGTTTATCCTGTTACTTTTTGTCTTAACATTTCAAATAATTATGTTTTAGGCCCATGTCCTTGTAGTTTTGTTGTTTATCCTGTTACTTTTTGTCTTAACATTCAAATAATTATGTTTTAGGCCCATGTCCTTGTAGTTTTGTTGTTTATCCTGTTACTTTTTGTCTTAACATTTCAAATAATTATGTTTTAGGTCCATGTCCTTGTAGTTTTGTTGTTTATCGTTACTTTTTGTCTCAACATTTCAAATAATTATGTTTTAGGTCCATGTCCTTGACCTGTTGAATCAGACATGTAACATTGTGACTGATGCATCATGGGATGTGATTGTGTATGACCAGTGCACAGAAGACCCCTCACAGCTTACATCTGATAACTTTGTCCAGGTGCTGCTTCACAAGCTGAGCACCACTTTCAACAGTGTTGCCTTTTTAAAAGGTTTGTTCCTTTTATGTTGTATCCATTACGAGTTTTTTACTGTATTCAAAAGTTCTTTAACTTTGGCTTTTATTTTTTGTTCCTGTAAAAATGCCAGCAGGTCAATACAAAATTGTATCAAAATTTGTTCTCTGGTGGTTTTGGTTGTAGAGTCAGAGACTGGGTTTGGTTCAGGATAGTAGTAAGACAAACCAAATACATCCCACTGATAGATGTCAATTAATACCAAAAGCTATAAACTATAGTTTTTGTGTGAATACATCCTACTGTAGTTTCAATTACTCCCCTAAGCACTCCCTTATATAGTAATTGTTATGGTTGCAGGAGGTTTCCTGGCATTCCAAGCATCTCATCCCAGCCTGACAGAAAACAAGTCCAGCTCACACCGCTGCTCTACCCTGACCTCCCTGTCTCAGCCATGCATGCCAGTGAGCAACATTGGCCCCACTCGGATCCTGCCATTTTTGTACCTGGGCAGTCAGCAGGACTCACTCAATCAAGATTTAGCGCAGGTCAGGAAATTATTTTTATATAACTCTTTGTACTTCTTTTTTACTTGTGAGTTTTAAGTTTTTCATATTAATTAGAGTTTGTTCCAAGCATGGCTTTTGAAATGAATCATATGATCATAATTGATGGCTCAACAGGTGAACGGGATCACATACATATTGAATGTAAGCAAGACGTGCCCCAGACCACCGTACATTCTGGACGGCCACTTCCATCGTATCCCTGTCAATGACAACTACTGTGAAAAGTTACTGCCATACTTTTATGAGGCTTTCCAGTTTTTGGGTGAGTTCAAATGTTTTAGACTCGTGGGAGGATTTTGTTTTTATAACCACACTTAAATAATGTTTTGGTAACAACAAACTTGAGACAAGACGACCAGAACAGATGGACCATAAAAATTTGGTAGTAATTGGATTTGGGTGTGTGAGAAGTTCTTGTAGGCAACCCTGACACAAGAAACCCTTCCCCTAGCTGTTTGGGTGAAATAAAAAGATGAACTGAAATGTAAACTTTGATATCTTGTTCTCAGACAAGGTGCGTGAGGCCAACGGATGTGTTTTGGTTCACTGCCTGGGTGGAGTGTCACGTTCCCCCACCCTGGCCATTGCCTACATCATGAGATACATGCGCATGTCCTCAGACGAGGCCTACAGGTGGGTTTGTTTTCTCACACTTGGCCTGAAACTTGGGATTTGATGAATAAGAAATTTTTAGTTTGGTTATTTTATTGTATGAAACATGAGTGACAGCTGTTTGTGTCATTTCAGATATGTTAAAGACAAGCGTCCGACAATCTCACCCAATTTCAACTTCCTTGGGCAACTGTTGGAGTACGAGAAAGTCATAAGGAAGGAAGAACAGGTAGAGGAGGCACGTAAAGAGGCCGTCCGAGCAACAATGCTAGAGGAGGGCATGACCTTTGACCTGGAGCGAGCAAACCCTGGCGTCATGGACCTTCACACGACCAGCCCGTCCTCTCCTGGTCCGCGGTCAGCTCACAGAACTTTTGTCCTGGACCAGACGTCCACTCAAGCGTTCCACTCTCACCTGGCCAGCTCCAGCTTCAAGCTGGGCAAGCTCCAGGACTGTCCTCTACCTGGACCCTTCGCTGACCGCGCCAGACCAACAGACGGGTCAGCCACAGCCTCTGTCCAGGGCTCACCTGCAGCCTGTCCTCTGCTGAAGTATCAGCCCCACAATTGTACTTACCCAGATGTGTCTGCCCTGCCCGGCCCATCACACCAAGTCACCTGTTCTAAATCTGCATGTTTTAGTGCAGCCACAACAAACGCTCTCAACATCAGCCAGTTCAGTAACCCACTGGCTAACAGCTGTGATAATCACAATGAAGTAAAACACTATTCTATCCAGTCGCCTGTGTGTCCTCTCACTGGTTTCCCTAGCCCGGGAGGTGCACATGACGACTTCCCCCAGTCCACCGGCGCCACAACAGGCTTCCCTGGGCCAGGAACCAACGGCAGCAGTACCTCAACTGTACAGCCCTCATTCACCGCATACCACAGTCAAACCATCGGCAGCAGCTCTGGAGACCCGGAATGTTCTGCCATCAAATCCAGCGACTCTCACCCTGTATCCAGTGAGCACAAAGAGCAACCTAAGTCAAGATACGGGTTCAGTTTTTCTTCAGTGTTTTCAAATTTCAGGTGGAAATCCAGACCACCTACACTTCCTTTAGGATCTCCAGTGGGCACGCAAAAGGAGGGCAGAAGTTTTCTGAAAAAGCAAGGAGCCGAGTGCGGTGCTGTGGCCCAGCTGACCCCAGTATCAGAGGCTGTGGAAAACAATGATCTCGTCGTGAATGAAGGCTTGGGTGAGTGTATGAAAAGTGGCACACCAGGCTGTGACACAATTGAAGAAATGGACACTACCGTGGAAACCAGTATCAGTGATTCAGGCAGCAAACTTTCCACTGCAACTAACTTATTGGCATCTAATCAGAATATTTTATCCACAACGGCACCAGAATCATCCAGCGCTCTCCGGTCAGCATCGCTACGGCTGAGTGCTAAGAACTTTACATTATCCCTAAGCTCCCCAACATCAGAGTTCCCAGTGAACTTCCCGCCATCACTAACCCACAAAGCTACTTCCCCGTCAGACTCTAACAAAAGGAAATGTGGCCTGGTGGCCGCTAGCGCTGACAGCCCAGACAAAGTGGCAAAAACCGAGGATCACCAGGGGCTGACTCCCCCCAAAACCCTCAACCTTGGCCAGGGTAAACTCAAACAAAAACTCTCTGCCAGACGGCCCTTTGTGTTGGCCATTTCCTCCCCCACATCAGCCATGGCACAACTCAACTTTGTCTCCTCACCTGACACTTTACCTGATTCCCCTTCAACGGCAGCAAAAGAAGAACAGCTCTATATAGAAGAGAACTCCAGACGGACTACAGAAAACAGTCATGACATTACAGACCCACCTGCAAGACATAAGCAGTGTGAGCATCCCATGCTAGAAGAAATGACTCTGACTTTAAATAAAAACACAAGACAGTGTAGGGTCAAAGAACTTCCTTTGTCTGCTTCCCTGAACACCAGTTCACCCAGCCCAGGCGCCTCCCCCACCTTTAGTGAGGTCTCAACAGGTGTAAACCTTGAGAGCTTTAAGGAGCTGCCCATCACATCCTTGGACAAGCTGAGCTTCACCCCCTGCTACACCAGGGATATTGTCCAGGAGCTGAAGAAACAGGATGCTGCCAGTCTGGCCTCTGAAGATCTCAGCCAGCTGCGGTCCTCTGCGCTAGATTCACCAATGTCAATCAGCAGCGGCAGCTCAGCCCCCAGCATATCAAGTTCCATTGTATCCCCCGTTGATTACACCGCAACAAACCTGTTCCCAAGTGAGGCTAAGACAGAGAGCCTCACAGCTTTTCCTTTCCTGCCCTCAGAAACTCATCTGTCAGCAGACCCAGTTGCACATGGCGCCAAGCTGAGCAGCACCCAGGGTACCCCTGACTCTGTCCTCTCTGACCTCTCACCTTCATTTCCTCAGGCCACCATTGCACCTACCCTCCCCACATGCACCCCCCACTACTACACCAGCACATCCTCCATTGAACCCCTCTCACCCATGTCATTATGTGAAAGCTCTTGCAGCTCCCTGCCGTGGTCCTCAAAAAGAAACAGTATATCATCCCCCATCCAGTCATCCATCAGCTCCCCCATCTCATCCCTCTCTTCCCCCATTGTTTCATCCCCATCCTTCTCTCCCCTGGTCACATCCCCCACCACTAGTGCAACGTACCTGGCCTCTACTAGTGGAGTCAGCAAAATAATTCGCAGAGAGAAGAGTAAACGCGTGACAGACCGTCCCAACAGCATAGCTTTTTCGTCATATCCAACCTGCGACTTGGTTCCTTCGGCACCAGACTCTTCTCCATCCAACCCTGGTGGTCAAGCTAGTCAAGACGATGCCAGCGAGGCTTACATGTCTGTCAGTGGCAAACGCTCCCGTCTCAGCGTCAACTCTGAATCTCACGCACCACAGGGGCGGACATCTTGGGGTGGTTATTCCGAGAGGGAGGTGTACAAGAAGTACAGACAGATCACTGCTGCCATGGAGAATGCCATGCTCCAAACACAAGTGTTTTCCCCGGGCTCGTCTCGGCTAAACCCTGGCAGCGTCTCTTCTAGGAAAGCCCGCAGTCTGGATGATTTCCTGGACAATAACCTGGAGGAGACTGATATGATGCAATATCCCCGAGGCAGGCACCACTGGAGTGGCTACAGAGATGAGCACCTAATGGAGCAGTACCATTGCGGCATTGCCTCAGAGCCCTACCATTCCAGTTCCAGTCTGTCTTCCAACGGCAGCCGTGGGTCTAGCATGGAGATCATTCAGGTATCTTGACCTACCTTGACCATGCACTTAAATGGCATTTTGTTTTTCATTTCTGTTGTGTGTGCATTTCTGTTTTAATAATGTTAACTTTTAGAAGAGGCATGCGACCTTAATGTTGATAAATACCATGACATGTTTAACTAATGTTAAAATGAACATATCATTGCTTATGTTTTAAATAAATTTAACTAGTTGTGCCCACTCACTAGTCTCCTACATATAAACAAAAACAAAGTTAGATTTTATTGTGCTAATTCTTACCTTGTGCTAATTTTGAACATTTTGCTTATGTGTTTTCCTTTAATTTTGGTGTTGTGCATCTCTTTTTTATTTAATCTTATGCTTTTCAGAGTTGTACATATGTTGTTAAACTTATTTTTAGCTTAGGCTTTGGGTTTCACATTCTTTGTTTTAGTTGGGATTGTGTTGCATTTGTGGACATAATTTTTTTTTATATTTCTGATTCATTTTATTGGTTTTTGTTTTTTTATTTTATCTAATTTAACAATGCTTATTGTATTCTTTTCTTGTGAAAGTTTATTTCAAGCCTCATTTCTTATTTTTGCCCAGATGTTGTGAGAAAATGTTTCATTTGTTTGAGACCACTATAAACAGGTACATTTTATGGTTGGTTATTTGTTGATTCATTCTAAACAGTATTAGAGTCAAGTTTAAAAATGCTACACAGATATTATTGTGGTTTACAAATAAAATAGTTTTAAAATTACATACATGATGGACACATTACATTATATTAAATATTATTTTGTAATTAATTATGACAATAGATTTAAATAAATTTTAATTAAATTAAAACAGACTAAAAGTTTATTTTGGTTTCAAAAACTAAATTCATTTAGAAATCTGTGTAGGAACAAGTTTTTGTGCAGAATATTATTTCTTTGCTGTTTGTTTCCCAAATTTTTCTTCATTTTCTGAGTTTGTTTTTTGTTGCTGTTTGATTGCTTTTATAATTTCATTCAAAATTGTAAAAAATGTAATGAACGCTCAATCTAATCAACACATCAAATTTTTAGTGAAACTCTACACTTGTTGCATGAAGTGCTAAAGTCCTAGAACTGGCTTTTAAGAGTGTATTACATAGTGTAGCAACCATCTCACACTGCTAACTATAGATTCACTGCTCAAGATGCAGTATTACTAAATTTATCTCATTTGTGCCTGATATTTTAGAACAAAATTTAAATGTGGTTTGGTTATTTCTCTTGTCTGGTATCTTAAACAAACTGCTTTAAACTATTTCTCTTTTGTACAAAAAAAAGTCAAGTTAACCTAATGAAATTCTTTCTTTTATTTACAAGCTGCCACGCTGAATGGTAAGTCTATCCCTGGTAATTTAATACTCCCCTGATACCCTTGCTGGGTCCAGTCTTGTACAGCATTTGGTTGCATTTCATGTGCATTGCTCAGCCACTTAGCATCATCCTCACTGCCAGCATGACCACTGGCATCAAAGATAATAATTTTAAGTCGTCTCGTCTCACAAGACCACCACTTCATTATTTATTTATTTATTAATTCCTGAAGATGCTCCGTCTGTATGTGTTTTAGGGAACAATGTATTGTAAATATCTCGGAGACCAGTAACTGACAGTGTAAAGACAAAATCTAAGATGAATTAAGAAGCATCCAAATCCTAGTTGGTACACATATTTCTTACAAATCTGTCTCTTTCTGCTGTGTTTTTAATGCAAGTACTTTGTAAGCTAGATCTTTTGCTGTGAGCATGTCCAGAGTTTTTAAGAAGCAAATGATAATTGGGTATATTGGTAATAAATGTTTAACAGAGGCTTGGTCATGTGACTCTAACTAAAAGTGCATGAAGTTTTGTCATCATCAACTGCTGTGTTAGAATCCAGTTTTTTTTAATTTTCTCAGCATTGAATTAACATGCACAGTCATTGTTCTCTCAACTTTATGTAGGTGCCAGTTTCAGAATAGGAAAAGTTAACACATAGAGGCATGGTAATGACTATTTAAGGAATCCTCTGTGTAATCTGGACATTGTATCTAGGTCTGTTGGTAGCATTGTGTTCATTGACTGTCCTTTCCCAGAATGTACACTGCTAACTATAAGAGGAGACAGTAGGGCAATAGAGGTTTATCTTGACAAACTTATCTGCAACTCAAGGCATGACTCATTACTCCCGCAGAATAAGGTGCATTGTCTGCCCTACTTTATTGGAGCTACTGCAGCAAACAAGGTGTTTACAGACACCTTTTGCTGTCAGTACACAATTTAATTGCTGCCTTCATGCCACCAAACTCTCATTATGCTAGCCTGGTGGAAGACAAGTACCATAACTTCTTTTTACTCCTAGTGTTGTATTTTCTCCCTTTGTGTGCCAGTTGATTTTTTTTTAAATGTGTAGCTTATTTTTATGTACGTCCCCTCTTTCCCATGAATGCAAAAGCTGAATGAAAGTAGTTGTGAGAACTAGCTGAAGAGTTTATTCTGAGACCACAGCCCTACCTGTTGCAGCACAGTGCACTTTTTTCTCTCAGGTTCAAGCATGTTCTATTTTTAGGTTGGCTTAGCCCAATTTATTATTTTTGGCCATTCTCACCTTTTAACTTTTTTTTTTCTTTCTCTTACCAATCACCTTGCAATAAACAGCCCTCTTACTTCATGAATCACATAAATAAAAACAAAAATATTTTAATCACTGATGTTTATTTAAATGCATTATTTAGTTTAAATATTTTTTTTGGACAGATAAGAGCTCTTCAGCTTGACATTTATATCAGCATTCTTTGGTCTTAAGATAGTATTATGTTATATTTAATACATCTAAAAAAAAAAACTTTCTTAATAGAACAGGATTTTTCACTAGGTAATTCCCAGTGTATAAATAATGTCCACTTAATGCACTAAATATTATTCAAAGTATTCAATTTATGTAATTAAGCAGGACAAAATGTCTAACTAATTTTCAAAGATATTAAAAAATTATAAATAATCATTTGTTCATCTAGTATCTTGAAAATTTAATCGCACCAATTTAAGAACTGCAACATGACGTTTGTATACAAGATAGTAACTTGGTTGTAACTTCCATTGCATATCTTTCTTTTCTCAATTAGTTGCATGTGTATCCTGTTAATTTGATTGCTTTGCTAGTGGGGAAATAAACCTTTAGCCAAAGCTTCCGGTGTCTCTAAAGAAAAATTGGTTGTGGTGTTTTATAGCTACCGTTATTTGAAATATTTTATGAATACTGGTTATCTTTGTATACCTATGTGCCCTAAAACACCTTGATCTTGCATAGGGTGGTTTGCATAGTTTAATTTTTTTTAATGAAAAAAATTCTGATGATGAAACTAGTGTAGTGAGCAACGTTGCCCTTGAAGCAACTGAAATATGGACTGGCATGAAGAAAGACCTCACCTTGTGTTATGTATTCCTGATGTTGATTTTTGCTGTGTATATTATCTGAAAGAACCCCTTTTTTCACCCCCACCCTCATAACACCTTGTTGTTATACCTGCATCATTATGTGTTGTTTAACCCTGGACAGTGAAAATGTTGTGTTTCAGTAGTTTTTACCTACCTCTCAAGATATAAAAAAAAAAATTGTTCGATTTCAATGATTACTATGTACTATTTACAATTTTATTTACAATACGTTTCTTCACCCATTTACATTTTTTTAAATTACTCATTAAAAAATGTACTAAATTTCTTTTTCAAAACTCAGTGATATGAATGTTAAATGTGACATAATTAATCTAGCAAGTAGTAAAGTACTTTATGAAAAATAATTGTTCCCCTTTAGTGTTCACAGTTTTCTTCTAGGCAGGATTTGAATAGTGTGTCATTTTAACCAAAAATGTTCAAGAAACCAGACTAACTAGATTAAATCAGGAAATTTATAAAGTGTTTAAATGTGCCAGTAGACTGTTGTTTCTTGTTAACAGTTCATTACCCTATACATTTGTGATGAAAATAGTTGTGTATTTTCTGTGAAATCCCTCATTACCTCTTCTCTTCATGTTGCGTTGTTTGGAGCAAATGTTCATTTAGAGAGCAGATGATTGTGATAGAAGTTCTTCATTTGTGATAACTTGTATATTACACCAGATAAAAAAATATTTTTTTTCTTGGCATTTCATTATGAATGGGTGATATTTTTGCTGCAGAATGAGAGGTTTTGTGAAAAATAATCAGAAGATTGGGAAGTCTCTCTGACATTTTAAAAGTGTGCCTCCTTTATTTAATTTACAGACTTAGATAGTATTTTGAAGTAGAATAATTACTTAATGAAATTTTTGTTGTTGTCATTAGCGCTAGTTTTGTTTTGTATTCCAGATTTAAGTTTAAGTGCTACAAAAAAGCTATTAAAGATAGAAACCGTTGTAAAAAAAAATTATCCTTTAATGTTAAGGATTTGTTCATATATAATTTCTGTATTTTTTAGAATGATGACTGGTACTAACAATACAAAAAAAATCTACTTTATTTAAACGAACAAATTCCATAATAGACTCAGCATCTTTGTTTCCCAGTTTTATAAATTACATGAGGTGATGAGTATATATTATAAAAATCAACTATTTGTAATAATTTCAAAGCCATTTCCATGGAGCTACATATGGTTACAAAAATACAGGCTGGCCAATGGCATTTTGGGCTGATTGTTTTTTAATGGAGCCTTGAATTAACTATAAAGTTAGATCCCTTTGTCATCAATTTTAAAATTATAGTAGTATCTACTCATATCAAGTGTTGTAAATTTGTATGTGAAATTGGGAGGATTAACTGTACAAAGTCAATGTGATGGTTTCAATTTTTACACAAAAATATGATTCTAGTGTCAGCAAGATTTCATTCGGTCAGTTGCTGGTGGTGTCACTTTTTTTTTTTTTACATTTCGAGAAATTATACATCCTGTCCCTTCCCTTTCATGTCTCGTTTGTCCATCCAAAACATAATAAGTAGTGTTTTTTTCTACATGCAGTAATATCATTACAATAACCTTTCATTTTTTTCTACTCTAGGTATTGAAACAAATATTTTTTATATTTATAAATGTTCATTCATGTGTTCAAGTGAGACCTAATGTCACCTCAAAAATAAGTTTGGTTTTGTGTATTTTTATTCATACAAACTTTTACACGTTACTGCAGTTTGGCAGCAAATCATTTCCTATTTGTATCGATGCAGGGATAGTTTGTTCTAAATAACTAGACAAAATAATTATGTAAATAACTTTAGCACTTCATGCAACTTATGTGTCAATATTTACTGATGTGTACAAAATCAATTTCATAACCTTGTACATCAGTTTCATTACTCCGTATTGCATTCTAAGTTCACTACTAAAAACACCCCCAACTCTAAATTACAGCTTTTTTAGAAATAAAACATATGATCCCTGATTGTAATCAGTGGCAAAGCAGGAGTCATTCATATTTATATATATTAATATATGTATATTATATATATATATATATATATATATATATATATATATATATATATATATATATATATATATATATATATATATATATATATATATATATATATATATATATATATATATATATTAATATGTATATTAATATGTATATTAATATATAAATATATATAATTTATTTAAGTATATTAATTAATTTAGTATTGTTGTTTTTATGCATTCAAGACATTTAAATAAGACACAGCGAGTGCACCTTTACCAACAAAAGCAGCAGCTTAATTTAATTTTAGGGATCTATTCTTAAAGTTTTTAACAACTCAACACCCCCCTGCTTGTGCCCTTGTTTATAATTATATGAATCTAGAAATACTGACAAGCCACTGTACTCTATAGACAAACACACCAAATTTACGGCTATTTTGATCAAAATATATTCACCAATAGCACACAGGGCTGTGATGATGTTTTGCTTGACAGGTTTATCTAACCCTTTAAGCAGTTTATTTCTACTGAACTGGGAAGTAACTAGGTAGATGGCGCCACTAACTTTCATATCCAGATGTGTATAGGGGCCCAAACACATTTGATTCTTATATAATATTATAATACACAGTACCTTTCACACCATTGAATGATATGTTTTTAAAACTGGTAGAAATTCCATTCCTAAATCATCAAAAATGTCTACACTGATAATAAAATGTCATTGAAGGGGCTGCCACATAATAAACTTGAACAATAGTCATAAAACGTTTGTAATTTTGATACATTTTAGCCTCTTACGGAGAAGGCTTTGTAAAATAAACCAGTCCAGTTTATGAATCAGTACTTAGTCCAATAGATTATTTATTAACACATTACATAGTAATAAAATGTAGACGTACAATATAGAGTTTTTGAAGTATGCACTTGGTTTATTAAAATGTACATTTTTTAGATTAATACCTGTAAGGTTTATAAATCTTTTAGTTATTTGGTGAATGTCATTTTAAATGTAGGTATAGCAATACCACATCAAAAAGGGAAGGAGAATAAGGATAACAATACAATTTTAAAAATGGTAGAGAAATAAGGATAACATTACCTCTTAAAAATGGTAAGGGAATATGGATAACATTACCACTTCTAAAAAGGAGGGGAAAAGGATATATAACAAATCCACTACAAAAATGGGAGGGGAATATCTGCAGCTGCTCATGCTCTTGGTAGTAATTGTATTAATAATTGTTTTGGAATTTACCAATTGATAATATTTTTTTGTATTTGTCTCATTAGGTTGTTTCCCTTGTTTTAGTTGTCTCCCTTCAATAGGTTGTATCCTTTTGTTTCGCACAGTTTTAACTAATCACCCATCTAGTTTTGATGTGTGTGGTTATTATAAAAGTAGAATAAACGTCTTACACACCTTAGAGCTTGTTTATAAAAGCTGGCTTTGAAATGTGGTAATTAGTGATTGGTTGGTTAAGAAATGAAATACGTAACTAGTGTTTGTTGAAATACACGGACAGAATTTTTTTTGTGACGGTGGGAACATAAAAATTGTGACTTTTGTGATGTTGTGATTATTCCACAGAAGTGGGCGGAGTCATGCCCATCCATTATTGAACCTTCCTCGGTCACGTGATCTTTATTGTCGATTGTGATTTCATGTTTGATAAAAATTAAACTTTTCACTATTTACATCCAACATTTTTTTGTGTGTTTGTCATTTAAAAAAATAAATAAAACAATGTTTTCGTTTTTTTTTTAATCCTTTGTGCAGTTGAATACAAATCGGCAATGTTTTAATGTGTGTTTTAATAAGTTACAAATATGCAAGTCCGTTTAAGTTATGTGATTAAATTAAAGTAAATCTCGAAATGTTTGCTCAACTGGTGAAAGAAAGATAACCGAAGTCCCAAAAAGGTTATGTCCCCTGGACTTCTCCACCACACCCCATCAAGTGCATGTCTGCTACTGACAAATTGTCTTGGCTGTATCGATCCGGGTCATCGCCCCCCATCCCCCACCCATCCTAATTTACCAGATGATTCAGCTGTTTATAGCGATGACTCACTGCCTGACCCATTTCTTCTTTTCTATGCAAGGGAAATAATTGATTTAAGTTTAAGGAAAAATTCTCCACAATGGCCGTAAAAGAACAGCTGTTTCTTATCTCTCACATAAGACGATACTCTGTTTATTTCAATGTGTTTCCCTCATAATATTATGATGTTACACACACACATACTATAACCATTGTCAAAAATCATCGATTTTATAACAGCACACTGTGGGTTAGGGTACATAAATGACGTCATACTGTTTTTTTACCCATTCTACCCCCCCCCCCCCCAATGATAGTGTAATTAAAAATGAAGTCTTTCTTTAGTCCCTAAATGCACTTTTTTTTAAACTCGCGATTTCTTTCTAAAATATCTTTATTTGATCAACTTTTCTTACAAAACAGACCTACCCACTAAAGTTTTTTTTTTTGTTTTTTTAACGCGCGTTAACGGATAATGTAACTAAAGCTCAGATTCAAAAAGGTTTTTTTTTTAAATGCAAAATTTTGATATCAGACTTTCTGAACATCCGCCACTCTAGTCACACGTCCACATAGTCCAAATCTTCCCCCCCCCTTTTCCCCCAGGCGAATGACGTCATTTGCAATACAATGACAATAGAAATTGAATTTTTTTTTTGTTCCTGTTTCAGAACTTATAATCCAAATGAAGTAGAGTTTACATGTTTATTGACCTCGGCAGTTGGCATATGAAAGGATGGTGTGTTCAGCACTTACCAGACACCTTTATTTTCCCTAACGTGAGTCAGGTACCCATCAGAGCTGGGTGAACTCAAAGACGTCCTTCAGTCACGAGTCCTCGTGTCTACTAGAAAAACAATCTAAAGATTAGCTATATCGTACTTATAAAAAATGACCTTGTATATTTGTAGATGACTGTTTATGTACTGTTGTATCAGAAAAAGTACGGATCGCTTCTTATTGCTGTGATAAAATTGTTTTGTATTCGATACAACTAGGCGGTAAAAAAATCCAAGGTTTAGTATAGAACTTTTAACGAAATAATTTCAGTATTTTACCTTGTTTTTTAAACAGTTTGAATACAATGTCAGTTGAAACTAAGTAATAGACGTTTAGTTTTATGTTGTGTATGAGCTGCCATTTGCTCACGGCTATCAATATGTAAGCTGTAAAAAAAACAACATCATTGTTACCGTCAGTTATTCAAGTTATATTACCAAGCATGAAGCTAACCAAATATTTGACCATGCCAGAAATCTGTATAAATCTGATCAACAAAATAAAATTAGAAAAAAATCTGGAATATTAGCTAACGTTTCTTAGTTGCATTTGATGTTTACACGATGCTGGTTCGAATCCGAATAGATCGGTGTTGACTAGTGAATGGCGTCCCACACTTAAGAGGGGGGGGGGGGTCTCAGACTTTTTAATACGGTATGCTTTTAGGTGAAGGTTTTAAAGAAAAATATACAATGTAAAGTGGAATCTGTTTGTTAGAAATTTGATAAGGTTCGGTGATTGCGTGATTAATATTGTAACATCATTTTAGTTTGAAATTTTTGTGACAATCAGTTGGGTGTTAATGAAAATGCGAGAGGCGGACAACCGCTCAGGGGAGGGGGGTGGGCATTTTAAAAACAGTTCTGCAAGTAATTTTAGATTGTAGATACACTGGGCGGTAATCTTTGGTAAGAAACGTTGTGAGAACCCGTACGATGGGGGGGGGGGGGCGACGACACCGAAAAAACACTGGTCGTTGATTTGATTCAAATTTCCAATCGTATGATTGATATCTTCAGCACAATGCGGTATTTTTTTTATTAAGGTAAGATTCTAAGGGGTCTCCATAAATGACGTTACACTCGTAGGGGGAGAGGGGTCCGTAATTTTGTGACGGTGTGTGATGAGGGGGAGGGGGTTCAGATGGTGTGTCGTCACTTTTTTGCATTATAAAAAAGCAATGTCAGAAAACGAGTTTTAGCCGTTCTTTAGCGTTTTAGAAAACGGTTTTAATAAATTGTAATAGGAATTGATTAAAATACTCTTATGTTGACAGTTCTGACAAGATTTTGGAAAAATATCGATGTTTTAAGAAAAATTCAACAGCAATTTTGAGGGGGGGGGGGTTGTAAGCTGAGGTGTGACGTCAGGCGGGTCTGGCTTTTTGTGACGATGTGTGACGGAGGAGGGGCGGGGGGGGTAAAATCGACCAAAAAAGCGTGACGTTATATATGGATGACCCCTAATGCTATGCTCGTCATTGACACTGTTGATTCTACTCAACATAGGTGTTTGCCGCTGTTATTTTATACGTCTAATACATATCACAACTTATCACAACAAATATCTAGAAAATCGTAACAAACTCAAAGCACATTATATTTTCAGTTTATCAATGTTAGGGCTGACGTCATCTCATAATTGTTTTTTTTTTAAGGGAAGGGCAAGCTCTGACGATAGCAAATGCTAAAAATAGCTATCATAAGGCAATACAATTGAATATATTTGTTTTATTATCAATTTGCTCAACATTGGAACTAGTCATTGGGTGATCTCAAAGTCAGCACATAATGAAAAGAGCATTCTTTCTATTGTTAACCTTTGGTTTCGGGTTCTTTTTAGAGGGTATATAGATTTATAGGCAAGCTGGAAAATTCTTTTTATTAGAAGGCTAAAAAAAATCAAAGCTTTAACAAAGTTTAGAGTGTGGCGAAAGATAGTTAGTTGGGCTAAGGGAGAGTACTGGTGGTTATATGGGTATAGAAGCTGTTATTAGAAAAAATCCGAGAATGTTTCCAAGGTACCAATCATCGAGAATAGGGGTGTCGTGGCCTAGCGGTAGAGAGCTAACCCAAATGTCTCGAGTTTGAATCCGGGTTAAAATAATGTAATAATAATGCAATGAATCTGATGTATGTCAGCTAGGAGACGATTTTAGAATGTTTAGTTATAAAAACAAGCAACCCTGACAGAATTTGTTCATACTCTTTTTTTATTTCATTACGGGGTGTACAATGTTAAAATACAGTTAACACTGTACGAAGGACAAATAACATAACAAATTATGGCACCTAATTAAAAATACAGACTAAATCAATAAAGAGCAATTTTTTTGTATTACTTCCTGTGGATTTCATAACCAGAGATGCGATTCAAAGTAAAAAATTGCATCAATATACAATTTAGTAAAATAACCTAAGTTTTTCTTAAGTTAAAAAAATAGTGTTAAACTATTGTGTTTAGAGATAATTTGTTTTCTTCTTTTTAGTGCCCATGTAAAAGCTTGTTATTTTAAACAATAAAATATTTTTATCATTTAGTCTCTTTACATAACAACCTTCTTTGATCAGGTTAAAAAAGTCTGCTACTGTACTTCTAACAGTATCCATATACTAACACATTCCTCTTCTTGATTGGGACAAACTACGAACAAATAAACATATACATGAGCCAGCCAGTGACTATTTATAAAAAATAAAAGATAATATCAACTGAACCACCACCAAAATTAAAAGATTCACATAAATAAAGATAAAAGTTTTATAACAAAGTATAACAGGCAAAGATATAAGTACCATGGTCTGAAGGGCAGATAATGGAATGGAATGTATGGACAGCAATGGACATAATGAAAATAATTGCGGACAAAGTTTTAGTCAGTCATTAAGTAACAGAGGTAATGTTTTTAAGTACTCACTAGTAAATGCAAATAAGAGCTGTAAATGGAAAAAACACCTTATGTTCTATAGCTGTATAAGCTCATTAGGTTTTGTTGATGTAGTGATTAAGTAAGGTTCCCCTTTTCAAAGCTGGCGGTCCATGGGTCAAGTGAAGTAGAGTTCACCCGTTTCTGTGACCTCGGCATATGAAGGAATAGTGTGGTCAGCACTATGCCAAGCTGCCTTTACTTTACGTTATGTGAGTTAGGTACACATCATAGCTTGTTGAACTTGGGGACATTCTACAGTGTGCTAGCACTCTACCACTATTGCTGATGTATGAGAGATACAATATTCTAGTTCTACATATATACAAATGTTGTTTTAAAACATATTTCCGAGAACAAATTTATACTGGGTGGCTGTAGCCTAGTGAATAATTTTTTCTGTTTGGACACAGGGGTCAAAGGTTGATCATCCATTCACTACAGCAGCATAAACAGATCTTTAAAATAACTCTAAACAGATTATATCACATAAAAGTTTCTGTATCATATATCAAATAGCAGAAATGATACAATGAATTTAATAGATGCCCATTTAATTTTTGCAGTCAATAGGCAATTTAGACAAAATATTTTCATAATACTTATAGTTCTCATAGATTTGTAACATGATTAAAATATAAAAGTAATAACTTTCAACATGAAACAAATTATGTTGTTGGTATAAATTATAATATTTGTACAAGTAAAAATATGAAGTTAATATCAAAGGAATATTTACAATAAAAATACATTTACTTCTAAATCAGATTAAACTTCAATTGTTTATTATTATAAAACTCATTTGAAAATAAAACTGATCTTAAATTTTTTTGTAAAATATTAATAATCACTGGAAGAGATATTCAAAAAAATATATAGAGAAAATTGAAGATTAGTTGTCCATAAATGTTAAGAGGTTGTCACACTCCCAATTGGGAGGGGAGGGTTCAGACTACTGCAACCATGTTTGTCAAGGTGAACAGCAAGTATGTCTGAAGTCATTTTAAAAAGTACATCTTTCAATCTAAATTTTAGCAGTAATTTCACTTTTATGTTATAGTTTTTTTGGTAAAAATGAACAATAATGTTTCAATAATTAGTGTTAGCAATTAGCAATGCTTCAGACAAAATCAACTAAAATAGCAGCCTGTTAACAATAGTTTTACTATTTTAATATTTGTTGACTATATACATTAATTACAGGGAAATAATTCAATTAATATTTTAGTAAATTATTAAAACAAAGAAAATTAAATTCTCAGAAAGGGTGGGGACAATGACAAGCGAGGTCACTTGGGAAGGGAGATTATCAAAAAAGCCTGACATCATTTTATGGATGACCCTTGAGAGAAGTTTTTTAAAAATGCTTAATAAAACATGTTGAAGTATCAACTTTTATCAAAAACTGCTTCCAAAGTTGGTTAAAAGTGTAAACTTAACAGTAACATTTAATTTTAGAGATACTGTACCATACAATATCTTTGGAAATGATCGTAACCATTTTTATAATAGACCTCATCAAATGCCTAAAGCAGAAACAATTTTAATTACTTAGGCTTCAAAAACTTAGTGAATAGTGAAGGTAAGCTTGGCAAGGAGTTATGTACTTGTGTAGAATGTAAGTGGTACGCCAATATGTTAATCCCTAATTCATTCAAATCACTTCTTTCTTCTGGATCAACCTGCAAAAAATAATGGAGCAATTCTTTTGAATTAAAAAATTCTTTTTGAAACAAAAAAAAACAAAAAAACTATTGTAAAAAAATAAGAATGCAAACTATTGATGCATTAAAAATCTTTAAAATGTGTTTTATGTAAAAAAAAAAAAAACAACTTGTGCCTTACTGAATATAAACATAAACAAAATGTAGTAAAGCAAACTAATACTGTTGTTTTTGTATTTGTTTGTAAGATAGTAATAACAATTACCTTCCAGCAACTAGTCAAAATCTCTGTAACGTTTGGGTTTAGGTTTTCTGTGTGAAATGATGGTTCAGCTTCTACTGGGGGATGCTGGAACCGTGTCTTCATCTAAAGAAAATTTAATTAGCACCTGATTTTATACAACTATTTCTTTTATGAAAAGGAAATAAATGGCACTACATTTTTGCAACAATCACTAAAGTTAGTAAATTATAAAAGTTTCTATATTTATTTATTATTTTTCTTATCTTGTATACATTTCTGTATTCATTATTATTATGGTAGAGTATGTGTAAACAATTAATCTTTCCTTAAGGACACACTTGATAGAAATCACAAAGGTAAAAATAAGGTTATATGGTTTAATGCATTGTTACATATAAGTTGTGAAAAGTTACAAGACAGAGAATGATGTGCTATAGACTGATGGAAGAAACCAGATTATTTGATTCAAGGAATAACTGGTTAATTAATAATGAATATGTTTTGTGCAAGTTAGACAAAGGTCAATATAAGGCATTTATTTTTATTTGCACCTTTTGAATGAAGCCACTTTGGTTTTGGGATGAATTATTTAAATCCTAGACACTATCTGCTTTTATCTGATAGAGCAAATAATCTTACTTTGAGTAAGAGCTTTTCAATAGGTTCATGTCTGTCTTCATGCCACACTAAGTGACCAGTGACCAGCTCATAGAAAAGGCATCCTAGACCCCAGACATCACTAGCTTGCTTAATGTTGTTATGTAGACAAAGCTTTAAAAACAAATGAATATCAAAGATATGTACATATTTCTTAGTTGAAAACAGATAATGATTTCTATAGTTTTGATTACAAGCATTTGGTCATAGTATGTGTAACAGTATAACTGAAAATAAATATATTTTGATGATCATTAACATATGCTATACATAATAATATGCACTATAATTTTAGCAGAACAATGATAATCTTTAAGTACCTCAGGGGCCTGTACTTGAATAGGTAATGTGAGACGAAGAAACCCTGAGTCATAAGAACTCTCCATGGCTGAAGATGAAAAGTTGCAGAGCTTGACTTGAAAGCTTTCATCTGTTCCAGTCCTGATAATGTTACTGCCTGAATTTAAGTACACATTTGTAAGTAGATATTTCTTCTCTTTTAATATTTACATAACAATTATTGCAATGTTTAATCACCCTTAACCAAACTTTCCTTGTAACTTTAGTAGAGACTGCTAATCTGGAATTGATTAGCTTCTGGAGTGTCAAACTCCCGTATAATACATTTGTTTAGTTTTTGTATGACCTTTCATCTTAAACTTATGTACACCACGGTTTTATAAAAACTTTAATTTTATTTTTCCTGCAACTTTTTATAACGCTAAGTCATCTGCTAATAGAAATGTTTACAGTACTTTACTTAGAACATTGAGATATATATTTTTTTACTTTAAAATATGTACTTAACTTACATTAACAGTTCATTGAATTCTTTGAACATGTGTGGGGTTTTGTTTT
Organism: Physella acuta; assembly: GCF_028476545.2. Classification (NCBI taxonomy): domain Eukaryota; kingdom Metazoa; phylum Mollusca; class Gastropoda; family Physidae; genus Physella; species Physella acuta. The sequence continues at coordinate 111,832 of NW_026733487.1, forward strand.
AGTGCTAAAAAGTTTAGGAAAGTATCTTGTTTGATTCTAAAGGATGTTTCACTTACTTGTCCAATTGAGGAAAAGTATCCCATTGTCATGTAAGAACTTTGTAGCCAGCATGAGTTGCAACATTATGTAGCAGATGACTGAAGAATCAAGATGTCTGTGCTGTACCTCTAAAAGAGCTTCCCTTAAAGAATGACCTATTAAAGAAATATACAAAATTTTGAAAACATTTTTTTTTTAGAAAACTAATAATTAACCCATGTTTTCTAAATTAAGCAAACAGCTCAGATTAAATCTCCAATATGCTATAGTTACACTGACCTTCATAGACAGAACATATCTGGTAATGGTCACTGAACTTGGCTGCCCATAATATTGTAACAATATTTTCATGTCCAATCTTCCCTAGTGTATAGTATATCTCCCACAAACTTTCTTTTTCATCTTCAGGAAAAGGAACCTACAGGGGATTAATTAATGCTAAGCAATCACTGAGTTCCTATTTATAACCATCAGGTTGGTTTAGGAAATTTTAGTTGTAGTTGCAGTAACACTCTTTAATTAAAACCTTTTGAAGATCCATGGGTCAGGTGAAATAGAGTTCAGCTGTTTGATCCACCTTGGCATTTGAAGGATAGTGTGGTCAGCACTATACTCAGCTGCCTTTACTTTCCCTAATTCAAGTCAGGTAACCATCAGAACTGGGTGGACTCAGTCATCTCCTTTAGACTTTGATACTTTAGGGTTAGCAGTCAAACTCTGTTATACTCTTTACAAATCAAGTATTTTTAATTGTCTATAATTAAAGAAATGTAATAAGTCAAACATTTTTAAAACTAACTTTCACATTATATCATTACTCAATAGTTAAAGTAAATAATGTAACAAACTTTTTTTTACATATTAATTAAATTGAATTAAATTAAACTGACTGCAGAATCTTGAAACACAAGTATTTGAATTGACTAACATTTATAAAGAAATTTGTCTTTGGATTAAACCCATGTTTTGGTGTGATCTTATAACTCAAAAAAGAAATAAAGAAAGAGGAGATAAATTACACAGACCTTTTTTATGACCCAGTATTGAGTGTTTGGTGCTGGCAGTGGTGTTGCCAGAAAAGCTCGACTGGAATTTCCCAGCATGCACAATCTCCTCCAATCTGCCCCCTCTTCTAAAACTTCCTTTTTAGGTGGTTGGGGAAAAAACTGAAATTAACAAATAATCAATGAATAACAATCAAAGCCTGCTTAGAAGTGACTGCATTTGAAAAAAAAACACACAATATGCTTTTAGATTATGATCTAGATTTATTACCTGCAAAAAGTCATTTTTGTTTGCAGAAGGAAGATAATAACAATCAGCATAATTCTCCAACTTTCTTTTAGTTAAACTCAGCACATCAGTTGTATCCGATGAACTAAAATAAAAATATAACAACCCTGCATTAAATGGTTCTGAACACAATACATGTCAGAATAGCCACTGAAAAACGTTACTAACTTGTTTACAGAGAAGTCACAGCCCCTTAGTGAGCACTTGGGAAGAGAACAATGCTGATGGTGATTATGTATTTCTTGGAGCAAAGATTTCTGATCAATGCTTAAATCTTTCATGTGTAAATCTGGGCTTTGAAGACTTTCAATTGATTTTTTAATCTGTTAGAATATTAAAATGCATTCACAAAGTAGGCATAGATAGGTGTCATTTATTTTAAAATATGCTTGAAATGACACTAATCCTTTAAGAACATTTGTTGCCTAATGACTTCAAAAAAAAAAAATGAGCTTAGAAATAATGATGTAAGTAGTTCAGGCAAAATAGATTGTGCCCTTTATTGCTTTTATCAATGTTTTTTTTTATTTGCTAGTATTAGTATTTATTCACATGCTTGTAAGTAAGTACCTGATGACAAATGACATTGTCACACTCTTTTTCATCACAGCGAGCAGTCATTTCAAACTGGTGTAAAAGGCATGTGCTTTGTAAACAGCTGCACACACTATAAGACTGTGAATCCTGGTGATGTATACACATATTTAATATTTTTAAAGAGCAACAATGTTTAATGTTAGTTGATGAAAAGTTATAGCAAAGAATTTGGTAGTCTACAGGTAATTTTTTAAATATTAAAAGAATATAAAGTAATACTTGTAATTTATCATACATTTTTAAAGTCATTATGGCTTATAAATTCTAGATACTTATTGCCTAGAATTTTTACATAAACATTTTGGACAAGGTTTGTTCAAGTATTTTTTCACATGTTTTAAAGAGGAATTCACAATTTATTCATTGTACAGCTGAGCCTAGCTACTTATCGTGTTATTTCAAATAAATCTAAATTTTACCTACCTCAAATATGGATTCAGTGTTTTTTGGGAAAAGATGATTTTGACTATGGTCCTGAATGTTAAGATTCAAGAAAGAACTTCTAATTTCCTGTGAACAACTTGATCCTAAATCGTAATTAAAAAACAAAAATTAGTTTGTAGAAAAAATGCACACCATAAATACAACAAATTTATTGGAGAATTAGATTTGAGTATTTTTAAACCAAAATCTTAAAATGCCCTCAATATTTGGTTATATCATCATCACATAGAAATTATTGATGCCACTATAAAACATTCAATTACAATGCTATACCTAACAATTCCTTAAGGGTCTTTTTATAGAAAACTGCTAAGAAATAATGTACCTCATAGGTAGTTTTTTTCCAAATCTAAGAGTCACTTATTGGACCAAGAGAAAGAGTTACAAGGCTGATTAATATTAATTAAGATTAACAAAGGTTTTGTACAAAGTGTTTGCGTCACAATAAAACCACTATATCACCAGATTTTATCTGTAAGTGAGAAACTAAATTTACATGATAGTTAAACATTCAATTTAAAAATAAGGTAACAATAATTGTATTTTTACCTAATGATGAACTTGGATGTAGAAGCAGATAACCAAGATTTGTTTCTTGCTGCTGTTGAAGCCTATGTTCAACACTTGAAGCAACATAGAAGCTGCTGGTTGACTGGCTTGAGTTGCAATTGTACTTAGGGCCATTTGAGCTTCTTAGATATGAGATATTTGTTGAGCTTTGCCCAAAATTGTTGTTTGATAAAACTAGTGGAGGAAATGTTTGAAGTTCACTCTTGCTAGAGGCAAACTTTAGGGAAGATTGTAAGCTACTGGATGAAAGAGGGTCAGAGACATGTGGTGCAATAGTTCTCTCTCTGCTTACTGCTCCAGTGGCATTGTTCAACGGAAGTCCAGAACTGATTTTATGTTTAGGCTTATAGTCATTTTCTACATCTACTAACTTTAGCTCATTCATATTTTTCTGATTATCTTCATTCAACTCATCAGGGTTATTTTTCCTCCATTCTTCACTTGTTATTTTTGGGTACATTTTTTCAGAGAATGCACCTAACACACTACCACAATTTGAAACAGGTAGGGTTTTCTCTTCCTCTGCTAAACTGATTAGATCCATTTGGCCATGTCTATTCATAGGAAAGTATTCAAAAACCTCATTGTCACCTGTGCTGCTTTGACTAACTAAAGGCTTTGTAATTTTTATAAGCCTAAGGTTTTTATTCTCATCAATATCAGAACTAGAACTTAAATTTTTTTGATAGCTGTTTAAGTGTGCAGGTCTATCACTGCTACAGGAGCTGCTACTGAAAGAGCTAACTGAAAGATTGCTGCTACCAGCTTTTCTGGATGTGGAATTTTCACTTGAGCATGAACTGGAACTAATAATATCAGGCTCTTTAGAATCAGGTAATTTTAGATTACCCCGGGCTCTTGATATAACATCAGGTACATTGAGATAGGTGCTGTTTTTAATGGTTTCAGGAACATTTTCTCCATTACAATCAATCCTTACTCCTTTTTTCAAAACTCCACGTTGTTTAGTTGGTTCCCCTATATGATCATCATGATTTGTATTAGATGCCATTACTAATAATTACTTTCCGAGAATTGACTTTAAAGACTGATAGAAATTTGTTGCAACAAACTTGTGTTGACACACTGTATGTTGAAGATCCTATAATCCATGAAGTTCTTAAGCTGAAATATTTTAGAAGTTTTTGCATAAATTACAAAAAAAAACTTGGGAACAAGCAGAAAATTATTCTAAATCTAACTGTAATGCATTGATTAGAGATGACTTTTGTGTTTAATTGTAAATAGAGTGACTTCCGCCTGAATCTCCTGCTATAAGTCTATAAAAATAAAACTTTAACACGATGGCTGCTAGATCTATAGTAAATGAGTAAATGAGTAAATGAGCATGGTTGCAGTTGCATCTGTTCAAAACATCGCTGGTGTTCATTTATTACTGAAAAGTTTTAATTCAATTGTTTAAAAACAGGCACATAAATTGAAACAGGGAAACATTTTTGTATTTTTAAAACATAAATCCTCCTCAAAATGTGAAATAATTATTAAAATGTAAGGAGTCACCTGTTTTTCACATTACTAGTCGCGGGCGATTTTACGTACCCAAAACGATAGATTACCAGAATCTAGTCTAGAAATCTAGATTTACTAGACTCTAGATCTAGATTCTAGATCAAAATACTAGTAGGCTAGACATAGAGAAGTCTAGATCTAGATTAATAGGGTAAAAATTTAGAGAAAACCCTTGATATTTCATTGTATCCGCCGCCAACCAATCAAACGCGCGCTTTCAACGCGTTTTGGTTGGCGGCTGACGTCACGATGACGTCACGCGACCCGTAAACACGGCGTTTTTGGAGC